>NC_056725.1:1732194816-1732494816 GCF_019279795.1 Protopterus annectens
ATACGGGAAGCCCTTATAAGTTGGCCTTTAATAATACCTTTCTTTTGAAATAACGGGTGATCGCTGTCAAAGTGGAGAAACATGTTAGAGAAAGTATTCTTTCTAAAGATACTTAATTGAAACATTTGAAGCTCTAAATTCTTTTCTAAATTGACATCTAAATAATGTAAATAATCCGCCTTAGCTGTATAGGTGAACTTCAGAAAGTCAGTAGAAGAATTGATATACTGAATAAAATTGTCCAGTTCAATCAAGTCCCCCTTCCACAGGATACAGATATCATCCAAATACCTCTGATAATGTATAATAAATTTAACCCAGTCAGATGAAAAAATGTATTTAGTCTCCCAATAATGCAGAACTATATTGGCATATGCTGATGCACAAGGGCTGCCCATGACGACCCCCCTTTTTTGTCTGAAGAGTTCGCCATTGAAAAAAATGAAGTTATTATTAAGAATCACATTCATAAACTCCACTAATAGACCTATAATATTAGCATTGAGTCCGGAACAGCGGGTAAGTACCCTACTAAACCATTTCAGCCCTACTGCATGTGGGATACTGGGAAATAACTCTATTATATCGATGGTAATCATGTATTTAGTATCAGTAAAATAATCCTGTTTCAGATCTTTTAAAAATTGCCAGGAATCTTTACAGAGGTGTTTAAGAGATGCAACTAAACTTTTTACAGTGATATCTATAAATTTTCCTAATTGTTCAGTTATTCCCTTCACTCCTGCTACTATTGGTCTAAAATGTAGAGGGCACAACCCTTTGTGCACCTTAGGTATACCAAATATGACTGGTGTCAATGGTCTATCCACCAAAAGGTAATTGTATAACTGCTCATTGATTGCACCCTGCATAAGATGGTCATTTAACAAGTATTTAATTTTTGCATAGGCTATATTACGTTCATTTACAGAAACCTCAGTGTATTGATCTGTGTCATGCAGAAGTGTGTACAGATTGGCTTCATAATCATGTTTGTACATCAGCACAACTCCCCCACCTTTATCAGTTTTCATTACTCTAATTCCCTCTTTCTTTAAGCGGTTAATTAGATCATAAGCCTCTTTTGGGAGATTATTAGGATGTGCTACATTGTTAGCCCCCTCCATTTTCCTAATATCTACTTCTACTAGCTCCTCGAAGATTTGTAGGGCTGGATGTAGGGGTGGGTTGAATGTGCTTGCCCTATGGAACAAACTTGGAACCATCGTGTTGCCCTTGAAATAAAGACTGAGATTTAGTTGACGAGTGAACAATTTTAAATCTAATATAGTCCTAGCAATATTAATGGATTGAGAAGGAACAAAATGCAACCCCTTGTTAAACAGGTCAAAATGTCTTGCATCAACCTCAATGTTTGTGTAGTTATAAATGGAGAAATTGTCTTGCTTACAAATCTTACATGGATTAAAATTAGCATTGAAAGTGTCCTGAACTACATTAACAAACCCAATAGGTACAATAATTGTGGAATTTGTTATATTCTTAGTATGTCAAACCCAGTTTTAAAGCTGTTCAAATAATTTTACAATAACAGCTTTTAAGAAGGACTAAATGTGATAATTTTGTTATTGGTATTAAACTTTGTTATTTCTTTACCAGTATGATATTTATGTCGAGATAACACAGTAATTAATGTATTATTTTTTTAAAAAACAGGACTTCTGTTTTGAATGTATTAAATATTTGAATAAGGTGCTATTATCATAATAAGTTTTTTATATATTGATCTAATATTTAGTATTATTTTAGTAACATAAACAGTTGAGTGATATGTTTTTTATTAGACCATTAGAGTATTGGTTTATCAGCTATTTATTTTGTAAAAAAAATATTTTCATACCTATACCCTTAACTCTGTACCTTTAAAAGCACTAGACAATAGGACTGTAGAGGTAATGAACTTTAATGGTTTAGTATTTGTTTTAAAACAGTCCTATTTTAATTTGTTTAATTGTTTAATTAATTAATTAATTAATTTGAATTATTGTTAACAGCAAGCTGTATATAAGGCAGAGCCTAACAGCATTTTGTATCTTGACAAAGCCTGGGAGAGCCCGGGTGAAAGCGCTTGATTTAAATTTTCGTTGTGGTCTACTGGTAGAAGCCGTGTGTATTTAATAAACTACTTGGATCTGTGGCACCTGTGTATATACAGACATCACAAAGACAGTAGGCAGCAGTAGAATTCTGACTCTGTGCCATGGAACTGTGAAGCTGCAGATGTTCTTCGTGTTTCACTGTTGCAGTCATCACATTTGGGTTATCTGCTTGCAGTAGCCCTCAGTCGGCCTGATTATCAAAGTCTTGGGTTCTGTGTCGGTTGCTGTATCATCTTCTGTGACGTCAGGTGGTCAGGGGTATAAAGCATGCAACCGACGCCATTACATCAGTCTTTCTTACTGTGCGGTGCCCGAAGCAGAAGCAGTTCGCAAGTGCCGGTCGGCCGACTCCTGAAATTTTCATTTTCGAGTTTCAGAACCGAAGTCTTCAACTAAAGCTAAGCACCCCGTTGGGGGAAACTTTTTCTTGCTCTAACCCATTGTCAGTAAAAGTCAATAGTTGTATTTCTTGTCGAAAGCAAATACCTCATAAAGATTTTAATTCGTACTGTATTCCTTGCCTAGGCCCTGACCACGATGTCCCTTGCTATCGGTTTTGTGCCTTATTTAAACCACAAACTATTCATTGTTGGTACATTTTTGCTTCTATATATTTTGGTACTTGGTTCAGTTATCCAGATATGTCTTCAGTAAGCCACCCGACTACCGACTTTCCAAAAAAAAGATAGACAGAGACGGGTTGCCTAGGTCCAAAGCTCCCGACAATGCTTCTCCTAAGCTAGTCGCCAGTTTGTCTGTACTCAGTGAGGTGCTTCCGCAGCCCCTGATACCCGCTACTTCAGATTCGCAGGCCTCTACTGAGACCCATTCGGAGTCCGGTATGCCGCGAGATGCTTCAACTGTGGAACCTGCGGATGTCTCTACCTTGGAGGGGTCCGGAGCCGCTGTGCAGGCACCGGCTTCTGAGGGTGTATTCAGGCCTACTGACTTGCATATTAAACCGACGCCATCTTCTTCTTCTAGGCCTAAAACTCGAACCATGCCTAGGAAACCGAAGCCCAGACCGCATGGTCGGGCCCCTATGCCTAAAAAACAAATGATAAGAATGGCAGAAGACCTTATTATTTTTATTTAGGGGAAGCCAACCTTCCCCCCTCTAAGAGACCTAGGACTGAATTTGCTTATGATACTTCTGACCAGGATTCTAAAATTTCTGTCTCCTCTGATGACCAGGATTTACCCTTATCTACCAATGAGGATTCTGATGCAGAGGACTCTATTCCCTCTGCTTCTTCCCCAGAGGATTTTTATTTTGGTGAAACCTTGCATACTCTTAGGGAGCATTTTCACTGGAAAAGCCAGGATTACTCTGATTCTAAAAAGAGGCTTAGAGATTTCTTACTCCTGCCCCAACACAGGCCTTTAGCCTTCTGTGCTGGACATTGTTGACCATGCCTTTTCGGATTCTAGCTTGGCCCCTGACTCTCTACCTCCTGTTCCCATGTTTGGCGACAAAGCAGAAGAAGTTCTTAAAAAGATGGAGGAAAAAACTAAATCTATACAAACTGTTAAAGATTTCTTACAAGTGCAGCCTCCTAGATTTAGTAGGCATTGGCCCTTAAAAAATTGGTCCTTTCCTGCCTCTTCCAGGCCTTCTCAGTTCAAACCCAGAACCAGCAGAACACCCAGGCTTCAGTCCCAGTGTATGCACAGGACTAAGCAATGGGGGGCTCCCACTTCCAAATCAGGGAGTAGTAAGACTCCCCCCTATGGTAAGCTGTCTCAATGACTTAACTTTAAAACTTTCAAGCACTTCTCAACTGACTGCTCCTTTAGGGGCAAAGATTGTTCTGCAGGCCAAAAACTGGGAACTCATTACCCAGGGCAAATAGGTTTTAAATATAGTTTCCCAAGAATACAGATTTCACTTCCACATGTTACCAACCCCAAACAGTTGGCCAGATCTACCTCCAAATCAGTGGGCAGAGGCTCAAAATCAAGTACTCTCTCTCTTAAGATTAAAGGCTATTCACACTGTACCAGAAGAGGAAAAGGGACAAGGTTTCTACTCAAGACTTTTCCTGGTACCCAGAAAAGACAACTCATGGCGTCCTGTCCTGGACCTGTCTATCCTAAACACCTTTTTGGTGATTCCAAAATTCAAGATGCTAACTCTTCACAAGTTGCTTCCCATGATAGGCAAAGATGCCTGGTTGGCAACACTGGATTTAAAGGAAGCCTACCTGCACATCCCAATCAGGGAATCTTGCAGAAAATAGCTATGCTTCAAAGCAGGCTGCATGCAGTATCAGTTCTCTGCACTGCCCTTTGGCTTATCTACTGTGCCCAGGGTATTCACAAAGTGCCTAGCTCCAGTCATTGCATTTTGCAGGTAAAGAACTATTCAAATATACCCATACCTGGATGATTGTCTAATTCAGGCAGAAAGCCAGGACATACTTCTGAATCATCTGGCATTTGTACAAAAGGTGTTAACCTGTCTGGGGTACACCATAAACAAAAAGAAATCACAGCTGGTACCCTGTCAACAAATTATATTCCTGGGAGCAAGCTTGAACACAACTTCCCAGATGGTTTTCCTCACTCCAGAGAAACAAATTAATTTGACAACTTACTTCAAACTAGTGGCCACAAAAACCCTGCTATCTGCAAGGCAAATACTGCAAGCTTTAGGGTTCATGGCTTCGTGCATTCTACTAATTCCATATGCAAGACTGCATATGAGGAAACTACAATGGTATCTAAAAAGCCTATGGTGTCAACATTCTCAGGATCTAGAAGCAATGATTCCTATCATACCTTGCCTATGGTTAGAATTCCTTTGGTGGGCAGCGGCCTGCCACCAAAACAAGGGACTACCATTCAGTCTACCCCCTGCCGCCCAAACCCTAACAGCAGACGCATCAGACTATGCATGGAAGGCTCACCTGGTAGGGAAGTTGATTCAGGGCAAATGGAACCCAAGTCAAATGCACCTGTATATCAGTCAAAAAGAAATGTTAGCTGTACAGAATGCTCTGACAGCCTTAAAGGACCACATTCTTGCAGGACAATTAATTGTAAAGACTGACAGCACCACTGTTATGTGGTACATAAACAAACATGGGGCTACCCATTCTTACCCCCTCTGCAGACTAGCCATGGCTCTGTGGAACATAGCCTTGAGCTACCAAGTTCATCTACAGGCTCAATTCCTGCCAGGAAGGCTAAATACACTGGCAGACGAACTAAGCAGAAATCTCATGGACCCACACGAGTGGAAACTGGAACCAAAGATTTTCAACATGTTGATCAAAAATGGGGGATCCCAGATATAGACCTGTTTGCCTCCCGCCAGAACTACCAATTGGACAAATTCTGCACAAGGACTCCCCACAAACAAGCTTGGAAAGTGGATGCTCTGTCCTTCAGGTGGAAAAATCTATCAGTTTATGCCTTTCCTCCTCTGCCTCTCCTCTACAAAGTACTACTAACGATCAAACAGGACAAACCAAGGAAAATACTGATTGCACCAGACTGGCCATGCCAACACTGGTACCCCCTCTTGCACAGTGTGTCACAGCTGGCCCCATGGCACCTACCTCAGACCCCTACCCTGCTGTCTCAGCAGGAGAGCCAGATTCTGCACCCCCAGCTTCAAACCCTGAACCTGGCAGCCTGGCTAATTACCTAATCTCTCCATTACCATCCCTCAGTAAACAAGTGTTGGATGTCATTTTGGAGGCAAGGAGGCCTAGTACTAGAGCATCTTGTACTGAAAAATGGAAAAGATTCTGTGCCTGGAACCAAACTCAAGGGATGGCCACAGCAGCGCCCAATTTACCTCAGATTCTTCAATACTTGACTGAGATGCTTCACAAGGGCCTTTCCTTTTCCTCCATCAAAATTCACGCCTCGGCCATTTCAGCTCATTACAACACAGAACCCACCCCTCTTTTCTCACCCACTGCTCAAGCAGTTCCTCAGAGGGGCCAAAAACTTAAGAACACCCAGGAGAGCCCCACCTCCAGCCTGGGACCCTAATTTTGTATTGGAAAAACTCCTCCTTCCTCCTTTTGAGCCAGCTGCAACTGCAGAATTAAAATTCCTTTCTTGGAAAACAGCCTTCCTTTTAGCAATCACTTTAGCAGTCTGAATTACAGGCCCTTATGGCAGTAGAGCCTTTCATCGTCTTCATGCGGACATGGTGTCCCTCAGGACCAATCCTTCTTTCATGCCCAAGGTGGTATCCAGTGTGGCTCTTAATCAGTCCATTCATTTGCCAACCTTCTTTTCTAATCCACAGCACAAAGGGGAAAGGATACTGCACTCCTTAGATGTGCACAGACAACTTAGATTTTACTTGGACTGGACTAAACCTCAAAGGAAATCTGAGCAACTGCTGGTGGCATTTGCTGCAGGGGCAGAGGGGAAGGCTATTTCAAAGTAAACCATTTCTAAATGGATAGGCCATTGCATTCATTTCTGTTATAAGCACCATGGAAAACCTATCCCACAGGGGATTAGACCCCATTCAACCAGGGCTGCATCTACCTCTACAGCCTTTCTCAGAGGTGTCCCTACCATGGACAATCCTAGAAGCTGCTACCTGGAGTTCTGTACATACTTTCACCAAGCATTACTATTTACCAATTTTCTCTAAATCCAGAGCTGGTTTTGCCACTACAGTCTTGCAAGGCCTTATAGCTGGTCCAAATGCTGTCTAAATTCCTCCTCCCATCCTTAGCTTTGGGAATCTACCCAAATGTGATGACTGCATTAGTGAAACATGAAGAACATAGTACAGTTGTGTACACTTACCATAAATGTAGATGTTCGAGTGTATTCACTGTTGCAGTCCTGGTTACCCTCCCTCCAGCCCCCTAACGTCTTTTGGCTAGACCTCTATTCTCCTTTAATATACTTAAAAGCTTTTTGGTGTATTTGCTTTTTTGTTGGAGGTATAACATTGTATATGTTTATTTAATTGCTTCCCATTAAGGAGGGCACTTAACATCTGGGGCAAGAAAAACTGATGTAATGGCATCGGTTGCATGCTTTATACCCCTGACTACCTGACGTCACGGAAGATGAGACAGCAACCGATGCAGGCCCTAAGACTTTGATAATCAGGCCGACTGAGGGTTACTGCAAGCAGATAACCCCAATGTGATGACTGCAACAGTGAATACACTCTAACATCTACATTTATGGTAAGTTTACACAACTGTACTTTACCTTTCGTGCCACCAGGAGTGGCCTTAGATCAACTGGTGCCCTAGGCAAAAGGGATCCATGGTGCCCCCCACCACACCACCCAGCAACCCCCATCCTGTTCTACCTACACCAAATAAGTACTGTGAAAGCACTCCTGCTACAGTTGTGCCCTAGGCAGCAACCTTGTTGGCCTATGCCTAAGCCCGACTATGCATGCCACAACTCAGAAAAAGGATTTCTGTAGGAGGAGAAAGGTGAGGCTATGGGAACCTCTAGGTAATGGTGCTGGCTCACAATCAAAGGAGTGCCATACTATCTAGAGAGTTTGTACCATAATGAGCATCCTAGGTTGCTTTGAGGAAAAAATACTAGTTTGTGAGAGTTATGTTGCCACCAGAGATGAGTACAGTAGTGCTATGTATTTTATTGCTTAAATCTAGAGACCTTCATCAAGTACTTCTCACTAAATCACAGATACTGATATGGATTCTGCGGTTGTTTCTTGGAATAGGGCTACATACAGTTTGCAGGTCTGCTGTCATCTTTCTGAAGCCAAACAAAAGCCTGCAGAAGGCAGACGGTTGAGATGAAATTTTGTGTGTAATAATTCCTGTTTGGACACCTTCCCTGTGAAGTATACCATTTTATCCATTTCAAACACTCTTCCCTTCAGTGCTTTTAGCCCAGAGAGGCAGAAATGTAAACATGTTGATGGACTGTCTTTTTCACGCATTCGTACCAGTTTACTTTGTTAGTCCCTGTGAGCCATAAACTGCGATCCCAGTATATTCTTCTTATATTTCTCATCTCTATCCTTGTTTTCCTGTGTGTTGCTTTCATTGCACTTTAATATCGTATTACCTGTTATATTAGGTAATCCTAGCTGAATGTTTTATAACTAATATAATGAATGCGACTGTTGTTTACAAATGTATTCATTGCACAGTTCAGTAATTAAATAGGACTTAGTATCTATTTCTGAATCCAAAAACTGTATCTATAGATGCTCATCGTGTTTCACTGTTGCAGTCATTACACTTGGGTTATCCTGCTGGCAGGCTACCCCCGCAGTCGGCCTGAATTCCAAAGTCCTGGTCCGGCGTAGTTTGCTGTTGCCTCTTCCCTGACGTCAGTGTGCCAGGGGTATAAAAGATGCAGCCGACGCCATTTTCTTCAGTCTTTCTTGCTGTGAGGTGCCTGAAGCAAAAGCAGTTTGCAAGTGCCGGTCGGCCGACTCCTGAGATGTTCAAAATCGAATTTCAGATCCGAAGTCTTCAATAAAGCTAAGTACCCCATTGGGGAAACTTTTTTCTTGCTCCAGACCGATGTCAGAAAAAGTTAACAATTGTATTTCTTGTGGGAAGCAAATACCTCATAAGGATTTTCATTCTTACTGTATTCCTTGCCTCGGCCTTGACTACGATGTTGCTAGTTGTCGGTTTTGTGCTAGATTTAACCAACGCACTATTAAGCGTCGGTACGATTTTGCCTTTCATTACTTTGGCCAAAGGTTTAATTATATAATGCCATCAGAACAGCCAATGACCGGAGTTCATAAAAAGCACAAGGAAAAAGAAAAGGACAGGCATCCGAGGTCCAAAACCGATGGCGAGGCCTCCACTAGGCCAGTTGCCGGTTCGCCGGTTCTCAGTGAGGTGCTTTTGCAGCCCCTGACACCCGCTACCTCAGAGCCACAGGCCGCTTCCAATTCCCATGTGGAGACAACTAGGCCTCTGTATACTCAAGGTATTGGACTTTCGGAAACTATTCCCTCAGATGGGTCCGAAGCCGCTGAGCAGGCATCGGCTTCTGAGGGTGTTTTTAGACCTACACAGTTATATATCAAGCCAACCTCAGCTTCCAAGGCAAAGACTAAAACAGCCTTAAAGACAAAGAAACAAGTACAGCATTCTCCTGGACAGACTTCCATGCCTAAGAAACAGATGCTTAAAATGGCCGAAGACCTAATTACTTTGATCAGGGGTTCCCATCCCCCTCCTGATAAGAGCTAGGCAAGACACTGGATATGATTCTTCTGAGCAGGTTTCCATTTCTTCTGACTCCTCTTCAGAACAGGAATACTCTCTTCCTCCCTATGAGGATTCTGATGCTGAAGAATCTATCCCTTCAGCCTCTCCTCCTGAGGACTATTCTTTTGGGGAAACCCTGCATACCATGAGGGAGCATTTTCACTGGGAGAGCCAAGATTATTCAGAATCTAAGAGAAGGCTCAGAGATTTTCTTTTACTGCCTCAGCACAGACCTCTTGCTATTCCACCTGTACTAGACATTATAGATGATGTATTTTCAGAGTCCGGCCT
Source organism: Protopterus annectens (assembly GCF_019279795.1). Taxonomy (NCBI): domain Eukaryota; kingdom Metazoa; phylum Chordata; order Ceratodontiformes; family Protopteridae; genus Protopterus; species Protopterus annectens. The sequence goes on from NC_056725.1 coordinate 1,732,204,436, forward strand.
GTCTCCTGACTCTTTACCCCCTGCACCCGTTAAGCCAGACAGGTACTACAGGGTTCCAGATTCACATACATTTCTACATAAAAACCCTGCTGCTGACCCAGAAACTATATCTCAGGGTCACAAAGGGGTCAAGGCTTCCACTGCAAAAATCCTTATCCCCTCTGATAGGGATTCTAGAGCACTGGACAGATGGGGGAAAAAAGTTTACACCTCAGCTACCTTGGCTGTAAGTGCTTTAAATTGTCAGTTTCATATGCTTAAATATCAGCAATACTTAATGTCACTGCTAAAACAGAAAATGTTGACAAATTCTGAATGTTCTGAAAACAAGGAAATGCAGGATTTATTGCATGCAGCTGAACAAGTGGGAAAGCATACTTTGCAATGTGGTTTTGATTCACTGGAGGCCTCTTGCAGGGCCGCTGTTACAGGCTCTGTCATTAGAAGGTATGCTTGGTTAAAGGAACAGAATCTGCCTGATCATGTTAAAGCAAAATTATTGGATGCTCCATTACAGCATGATACTTTGTTTGGTGTTAAGGCAGAAGAGGTGTTAAAGAAAATGGAGGATAAAGCGAATGACTGACAAAGTTCGCAGATGACTGCAAACTGGGGGCCATAATCGAATCTCCAGCTGACACAAGCATACTCCAAAAGGGTCTCACAGAGACGGATGCTTGGTGCCAGAGCCACGGCCTCAAGCTAAATGCTAAAAAGTGCATAGTCATCCCCTTTGGGAAAAACAAGGTGCCTACAAATTACCACATAGGTGGTAATCCATTAAGTACGGAAGCAGTAATTAGAGATTTGGGGACCAACGTAGATAGTAATCTCTCCTTTGATAATCACGTTGCCAAAGTGGTTAGAAAGACCTTCTATATAGCCCACCTTATCATGAAAGGGTTCGCATCTAGATCAAGAGAGGTCATTGTGCCCCTCTTCTCGTCACTCATCAGGCCCATAATTGAATACAATGCCCCTTTTGGGATGTACCTTACCCGACACCTGCAGCAACTGGAGAGACCCCAAAAGTACCTCACCAAGAGGATCATGGGCTACAAACAGATGTCCTATGCATCTCGACTAAAGAAACTCCAGCTCTACTCAGTTGCTTACCGCCTACTCAGAGGCGATCTATGCCTGACGTACAAAGCCATGTCAAACCCAGAATTAATGGACATGCTCCACCTCAAAAAATCCAAGTCCCTTAGAGTTACACGCTCCAGGGACCTAAACCTCAGCACAAAAATAAATAGGACATGCTGGAGGAACAGATTCATTTCCCAGAGGCTCCCCTCACTCTGCAATAGAATCCCAGTTCATGTTAGACATAGCCCCTCGCTGACCCTCTTCAAGAGAAATCTGAACGCGTGGATGGGAAATCGCAAATTCACCCCTGGGATCTCTTCTGTGTCCCTGCTAGACAAAGGCTCAGTAAACTAATCTTAAAGGGTACCTTCTGTGACCTACTTTGCAGAGGCACAGTAGGCTAATCTAATAGGGAGGCGGAAGCCAAATACACTCTGGCTAGGCTTATAAATGCCCTAGAGCAGATAGCCTAGTATCTACCTATGAACCTATGAAATCTATGCAGACAGTAAAGGATTTTTTACAGGTTCAACCACCCAGATGTAGCAGGAACTGGCCTTCTAAGAATTGGTCCTTTCCAGTGTCAGACAGGCCACAAAGAGGCAGATACAGATGCCCTAGAGGCAGATCTCAGCCCCAAGGCTCATACAGGCCTAAACAATGGGGTGCTTCTACCTCCAAAAGCGGAGAAGACAAGTCACAGCCATATAGGAAACAGTACCAATGACTTTCCGCTGCCAATGCCAAGCACTTATCTTTTGGCAGCACCCTTAGGGGAAAGCTAGCACTTTTTTCACAAAATTGGCACATGATCACCCAGGACAAATGGGTCTTGAATATAGTTTCTCAGGGCTACAGGTTCCACTTTCACACCCTTCCAAAGACAAAAGGTATGTCAGACCTGCCACACAATCAATGGGCAGAGGCATAAAGCAAATTTCATCTCTCATGGACATGAGGGCTATTCAGCGAGTACCACAGGAAGAGCAGGGACAAGGATTTTACTCAAGACTTTTCTTGGTACCCAGAAAGGACAAAACCTGGAGACCAATACTGGACCTGTCTATTCTAAACTCTTTTCTGGACGTTCCAAAATTCAAAATGTTGACACTGCAGCAGCTTCTGACCATGCAGGGCAAGAAGGCTTGGCTTGTAACTTTGGACCTCAAAGAGGCATACCTGCATGTCCCAATCAGACAATCTTGCAGAAGGTACCTCAGATTCATAGCTGGCTCAATGCACTACCAATTCTCTGCACTGCCCTTTGGCTTATCTACTGCGCCCAGGGTCTTCACAAAATGCCTGGCACCAGTAATTGCATTTTGCAGACAGAGAGGAATTCAAATATATCCCTACTTGGACAACTGCCTTATTCAAGCAGAGAGCAAGGACATTCTACTGAAGCATCTGGTGTTTGTAAAAAGATTACTAATTTGCCTAGGATACACAGTAAACGAAAAGAAATCAAAACTAGTACCCTCTCAAGAGATAATACTCCTGGGTGCAAGCTTAAATACAACTGCCCAGATGGCTTATCTCATGTCAGATAAACAAAGGCAACTGACTTCTTACTTTGAAAAGATGGCAACAAAGACCCAGTTACCTACAAGAAAAATTCTGCAGGCTTTGGGCTTCATGGCATCCTGCATTCTGCTAATTCCGTATGCAAGACTGCATATGAGGAAGCTACAATGGTATCTAAAAAGGTGTTTGGATGCAACATTGCCACAGCCTGGAAACATTAATTACCCTCATTCCCTGCCTGCAACAGGAGTTTCGATGGTGGGCACTGGTCTGCCACCACAACAAGGGACAGCCATTCACTTTACCCACAGCCAGGCAGACACTAACAACAGATGCATCAGATTATGCCTGGGGGGCCTACATGGCAGGAAAATGTATTCAGGGTGCATGGCCAGCAAGCCAAATGCATCTTCATATCAATTAAAAAGAGATGCTAGCTGTACAGAATGCCCTGACAGCCTTCAAGGACCTACTCCATCCAGAACAACTGTTGATAAAGACAGACAATACTACAGTCATGTGGTACATAAACAAGCAAGGGGGCACACATTTCTACCCCTTCTGCAGACAAGCCATGACTTTGTGGAACACAGCATTGACTTATCAAGTGCACCTGCAAGCACAATTCCTGCCAGGAAATAAAAATACTTTGGCAGACGAACTAAGCAGAAACCTCATGGACCCTCACAAGTGGAAACTAGAGCCACAAGTCTTCAGCATGATAACAAGGAAATGAGGATGCCCAGACATAGATCTCTTTGCCTCCCCTCACAACTGCCAGCTACAGAGATTCTGCACAAGGACTTATCACAAACAAGCATGGAAGGTGGATGCTCTATCATTCAGCGGGAAAACCCTTACAGTATATTCCTCCACTGCCTCTCCTCCCCAAGGTACTCCTAAAGGTCAGACAAGAGAAGCCAGAAATTATACTGATTGCCCCAGACTGGCCACGCCAGCACTGGTATCCAATCCTAAAGAGCTTGTCTCAAGGCCCAGCCTGGACATTACCTCAAATTCCTCATCTACTGACCCAACAAAACAGTCAGATCCTGCACAGCCAACTCAGAACCTTAAATCTGGCTGCATGGCGGATAATATAACCACTCAGAACACACCTCTCTCTAAAGCAGATATGGATGTTATTTTGGAGCCAGGAGGCCCAGCACCGGAAAATTTTATGCAGAAAAATGGAAGAAATTCTGTGCTTGGAACCAGGCACAAGGAATTGACATGCTTGTTCCAAATATTCCTCAGATTTTACAATACCTAACTGAGATGCTGGACAAAGGTCTATCCTTCTCATCAATTAAGATCCATGCCTCTGCCATTTCAGCTCATTACAATACGGAAACACCTATTTTTTCACATCCACTGCTAAGGCAGTACCTCAGAGGGGCCAAAAACATAAGACCTCCAAGGAGAGCACCGATACCTACATGGGACCTCAATTTTGTCTTGGAAAAGCTCACACTTCATCCTTTTGAGCCAGCCAATACAGCCGAGATAAAATTCTTATCATGGAAAACAGCTCTGCTCCTAGCAATAACTTCAGCAAGAAGAGTCTCAGATTTACAGGCATTAATGGCTGTGAAACCTTTTATTATTTTCCATCCAGACAGGGTTTCTCTAAGGACGAACAAAACATTTATGCCTAAGGTAGTGTCCAGTGTGGCTCTTAATCAAACCATTCATTTGCCTACTTTTTATCCAAACCCACAGAATAAAGGGGAGAGACTTCTTCATTCTTTGGGCATACACAGACAGCTATGCTTCTACTTGGACAAAACTAAAGCTTTCAGAAAGACTGAGCAACTTTTAGTGGCATATGCTGCAGGATCACAAGGAGAGGCTATCTCATAGCAGACTATTTCAAAATGGATAGGCTACTGCATTTGATTCTGCTATTCACAACATGGCAAATCAGTGCCTAAGGGCATTAGGCCACATTCATCCAGAGCAGCAGCCACTTCCGCAGCCTTCCTCAGAGGAGTACCAACCAAGGATATTTTGGAGGCTGCAACTTGGACTTCAGTGCACACTTTTACAAAGCACTACCACTTACCTCTTTACTCTAAATCCAGAGCAGGCTTTGCCACTGCAGTTCTGCAGGGCCGCATAGCCACTCCTAATTCTGTTTAGGCCCAGCCACCCAACCTCAGCTTTGGGATTCAACCCAAGTGTAATGACTGCAACAGTGAAACACGATGAACATAGTACAGTTGTGTACCTACCATAAATGTAGATGTTCGAGTGTATTCACTGTTGCATTCCAGGTTACCCACCCACCATCCCACTTTCATTGCTGGGACTTATCTGTACTTCTCTATTCTATACGACCTATGTGGTGTATTTGCTTGTAGATGAAGGTAATGTTTATGTTAGTGCATGCTTTTTTATAAGCAGAATTTTTAGCCTACCCTTTTGGGGGCACCTGACATTTGGGGCAAGAAAAACTGAAGAAAATGGCGTCGGCTACATCTTTTATACCCCTATCGCTCTGACATCAGGGAAGAGGCGACAGCTACCGACACTGGACCAGGACTTTGGAATTCAGGCCAACTGCGGGGTAGTCTGCCAGCAGGATAACCCAAGTGTAATGACTGCAACAGTGAATACACTCGAACATCTACATTTATGGTAGGTACACAACTGTACATTAATCTGTTTGTGTATGAGAAGTGAAAAAAGTAAGAATCTCCGACTGTTGTGTGTAATATTTTGAGCAGTCTAAGTACGCTCTAAGTAACTATAACCTCCTCTGAAGTGCCAGAGCTAGAAGTTAGTTACACTTAGTTGAAGCTTTGTCAGGATCCACCATTTACACATATGTGATATGCAATTCCTTCCAGTCGTAGAGAATTCACTAACTAAAAGATTCAGTAAAGAATATCTGGTATATACTTTTTCCAGAACTTATTTGGTCAGCTGCAGTATGCCTGACATGAGGAAAATGTCCTTGACATTGCTTCTTTTGTACTCGGTTCTATACTCTAGATAAATGCCTCCTACTGTCAGCAGTCAGTGTGAGTTGTACCTTTGTTAAACATATGCTTTGAATGCCATGACTGTAATTCTGACTTGATAATTAAGGTAATATCTTTTGTCATGTATTGGACTACTGTGCAGTATTTTAGCTTTTTCTGAAAAAGGTCCTTGTACTGCAGGGTCACTCTGTAAGTAAAAACCCCAGTATCTCCGCCACATAAGTTTATGCAAGAGCAGGGACAAGAATTTTACTCAAGACTTTTCTTGGTACCCAGAAAGGACAAAACCTGGAGACCAATACTGGACCTGTCTATTCTAAACACTTTTCTGGACGTTCCAGAATTCAAAATGTTGACACTGCAGCAGCTTCTGCCCATGCAGGGCAAGAAGGCTTGGCTTGTAACTTTGGACCTCAAAGAGGCATACCTGCATGTCCCAATCAGACAATCTTGCAGAAGATACCTAAGATTCATAGCTGGCTCAATGCACTACCAATTCTCTGCACTGCCCTTTGGCTTATCTACTGCGCCCAGGGTCTTCACAAAATGCCTGGCACCAGTAATTGCATTTTGCAGACAAAGAGGAATTCAAATATATCCCTACTTGGACGACTGCCTTATTCAAGCAGAGAGCAAGGACATTCTACTGAAGCATCTGGTGTTTGTAAAAAGATTACTAATTTGCCTAGGGTACACAGTAAATGAAAAGAAATCAAAACTAGTACCCTCTCAAGAGATAATACTCCTGGGTGCAAGCTTAAATACAACTGCCCAGATGGCTTATCTCATGCCAGACAAACAAAGGCAACTGACTTCTTACTTCGAAAAGATGACAACAAAGACCCAGTTACCTGCAAGAAAAATTCTGCAGGCTTTGGGCTTCATGGCATCCTGCATTCTGCTAATTCCATATGCAAGACTGCATATGAGGAAGCTGCAATGGTATCTAAAAAGTGTTTGGACGCAACATTGCCACAGCCTGGAAACATTAATTACCCTCATTCCCTGCCTGCAACAGGAGTTTCGATCGTGGGCACTGGCCTGTCACCACAACAAGGGACAGCCATTCACTTTACCCACAGCCAGGCAGACACTAACAGCAGATGCATAGGATTATGCCTGGGGGGCCTACATGGCAGGAAAATGTATTCAGGCCACATGGCCCGCAAGCCAAATGCATCTTCATATCAATCAAAAAGAGATGCTAGCTGTACAGAATGCCCTGACAGCCTTCAAGGACCTCATCCAGAACAACTGTTAATAAAGACAGACAATACTACAGTCATGTGGTACATAAACAAGCAAGGGGGCACACATTTCTACCCCCACTGCAGACAAGCTATGACTTTGTGGAACACAGCATTGATGTATCAAGTGCACCTGCAAGCACAATTCCTGCCAGGAAAGACAAGTACTCTGGCAGACGAACTAAGCAGAAACCTCATGGACCCTCACAAGTGGAAACTAGATCCACAAGTCTTCAGCATGATAACAAGGAAATGAGGATGCCCAGACATAGATCTATTTTCCTCCCTTCACAACTGCCAACTACAGAGATTCTGCACAAGGACTTATCACAAACAAGCATGGAAGGTGGATGCTCTATCATTCAGCGGGAAAACCCTTACAGTATATTCCTCCACTGCCTCTCCTCCCCAGGGTACTCCTAAAGGTCAGACAAGAGAAGCCAGAAATGATACTGATTGCCCCAGACTGGCCACGCCAGCACTGGTATCCAATCCTAAAGAGCTTGTCTCAAGGCCCAGCCTGGACGTTACCTCAAATTCCTCATCTACTGACCCAACAAAATAATCAGATCCTGCACAGCCAACTCAGAACCTTAAATCTGGCTGCATGGCGGATAATATAACCACTCAGAACACACCTCTCTCTAAAGCAGTTATGGATGTTATTTTGGAGGCCAGGAGGCCCAGCACCAGAAAATTTTATGCAGAAAAATGGAAGAGATTCTGTGCTTGGAACCAGGCACAAGGAACTGACACGCTTGTTCCAAATATTCCTCAGATTTTACAATACCTAACTGAGATGCTGGGCAAAGGTCTATCCTTCTCATCAATTAAGATCTATGCCTCTGCCATTTCAGCTCATTACAATACAGAAACACCTATTTTTTCACATTCACTGCTAAGGCAGTACCTCAGAGGGGCCAAAAACATAAGACCTCCAAGGAGAGCACCGATACCTGCATGGGACCTCAATTTTGTCTTGGAAAAGCTCACACTGCCTCCTTTTGAGCGAGCCAATACAGCCGAGATAAAATTCTTATCATGGAAAACAGCTCTGCTCCTAGCAATAACTTCAGCAAGAAGAGTGTCAAAGTTACAGGCATTAATGGCTGTGGAACCTTTTATTATTTTCCATCCGGACAGGGTTTCTCTAAGGACGAACCCAACATTTATGACTAAGGTAGTGTCCAGTGTGGCTCTTAATCAAACCATTTATTTGCCTACTTTTTATCCAAACCCACAGATTAAAGGGGAGAGACTTCTTCCTTCTTTGGACATACACAGACAGCTACGCTTCTACTTGGACAAAACTACAGCTTTCAGAAAGACTGAGCAACTTTTAGTGGCATATGCTGCAGGATCACAAGGAAAGGCCATCTCAAAGCAGACTATTTCAAAATGGATAGGCTACTGCATTCGTTTCTGCTATTCACAACATGGCAAATCAGTGCCTAAGGGCATTAGGCCACATTCATCCAGAGCAGCAGCCACTTCCACAGCCTTCCTCAGAGGAGTACCAACCAAGGATATTTTGGAGGCTGCAACTTGGACTTCAGTGCACACTTTTACAAAGCACTACCACTTACCTCTTTACTCTAAGTCCAGGGCAGGCTTTGCCACTGCAGTTCTGCAGGGCCTCATAGCCACTCCTAATTCTATTTAGGCCCAGCCACCCAACCTCAGCTTTGGGATTCAACCCAAGTGTAATGACTGCAACAGTGAAACACGATGAACATAGTACAGTTGTGTACCTACCATAAATGTAGATGTTCAAATGTATTCACTGTTGCATTCCAGGTTACCCACCCACCATCCCACTTTCATTGCTGGGACTTATCTGTACTTCTCTATTCTATACGACCTATGTGGTGTATTTGCTTGTAGATGAAGGTAATGTTTATGTTAGTGCATGCTTTTTTTATAAGCAGAATTTTTAGCCTATCCTTTTGGGGGCACCTGACATTTGGGGCAAGAAAAACTGAAGAAAATGGCGTCGGCTGCATTTTTTATACCCCCTATCGCACTGACGTCAGGGAAGAGGCAACAGCTACCGACACTGGACCAGGACTTTGGAATTCAGGCCAACTGTGGGGTAGCCTGCCAGCAGGATAACCCAAGTGTAATGACTGCAACAGTGAATACACTCGAGCATCTACATTTATGGTAGGTACACAACTGTACTTTAATCTATTTGTGTATGAGAAGTGAAAAAAGTAAGAATCTCCGACTGTTGTGTGTAATATTTTGAGCAGTCTAAGTACGCTCTAAGTAACTATAACCTCTTCTGAAGTGCCAGAGCTCAAAGTTAGTTACACTTAGTTGAAGCTTTGTCAGGATCCACCATTTACACATATGTGGTATGCAATTCCTTCCAGTCATAGAGAATTCACTAACTAAAAGATTCAGTAAAGAATATCTGGTATATACTTTTTCCAGAACTTATTTGGTCGGCTGCAGTATGCCTGACATGAGGAAAATGTCCTTGACTTTGCTTCTTTTGTACTCGGTTCTATACTCTAGATAAATGCCTCCTACTGTCAGCAGTCAGTGTGAGTTGTACCTTTGTTAAACATATGCTTTGAATAACATGACTGTAATTCTGACTTGATAATTAAGGTAATATCTTTTGTCATGTATTGGACTACTGTGCAGTATTTTAGCTTTTTCTGAAAAAGGTCCTTGTACTGCAGGGTCACTCTGTAAGTAAAAACCCCAGTATCTCCGCCACATATGTTTAAATCACTGCAGTGTTTGCACCCTTGCCCCTGAAAAATACATTGCCCTGTTCCTCTTTGCACTTTCCTCTGAATGAAGTGTCTGCATGTCTTCTGATCATATTTTGCTTTCTTAATGTGTTTTGCCCCTTTGTCCTTGTCTGCTTTTGAATTGAAAACACATTTCTGAAACTGCTTACACACTGGTGCATTCTTTAGTTTTGCTTGCCTCCTGTTTTTCATTGTGCACATTTTCAATTACTGTAGTCATGTTGATATACTTAGATTGCACACCCTGCAGTGTTTTTCCTCCCTTGAATGTAATCATCTGGCATGCTGTCCACACATTTCGGAGATGCTGGCTCCATGTCTGCAGGTTTTATTGCAGGTGGGCTGCACTAGGGCCCTTCTGTAGTGCAAGCAGAAACTGATGAAATGCTCAACACTCTCCATACTTAACACATGGCTGTGCTGTTCAGTAAGTTTTGTCTGTGTGACATACTTCAGAACTTCCAACTCCTAGTGCATATTCTACAGCATGCAGCTAAGAATCACTACCAAAATTGCGTAGCTAGGAGTAATATTTTATACTTTAAAGAATGAAAGTTAAGTTGCCTTAAGCCATTTAAGTACAAAATTGTCACATTGTGCATCGTTTTCAGCTCTGCCCATATTGCACACCTTTTTGTTATCTACAGGCACTTTGAACATGTTAAATGTGTCCTATGCGGCACTTACTGAATGCTAATCAGCTGAAATGGTCCAGATTCAATGAAGGGATGATCTAAAATTGAATGCTGAGGGACTTAAGAATTCAAAGCCCTTGTAACTCTGGTTAGAGCACGGGTCTTGCAAAGCACTGGTTACGAGCTTAAATCTCACCAAGACCTTTGCTTGTGCTTTAATGGTCATACATATAGGCTTATAAAGGCCCTGATGATCATGACCACAAAGATGCATGGTACTTTGTCATAGGAGCTTCCTCAATCATTTCATATGCTGTGGTAGCCAACTTTGCTAACAGAATGCAGGGAGTCAGTAAAATGTCCTATGCAGACTGCCTCAAGGCTGTATCTCTGTATTCTGTCTACTACAGGTTGTTGATGGGAGATCTGTGCCTGGCATACAAGGCATTGTCAGACCCCACTCTGATGTAGCTCCTGATTGTCTGCAAAACAATGAACACTAGAATTACCCCATTCTAAAGACTTAAACCTTGCCTGTGATATAACTAGGACTTGCTGGAGAGAAAAGTATGTATCCCAGAGACTACCCTTTCTGGAATTACGAGTATGCACAGGTTCATTACTTTGGCCGAAGGTTTAATTATATAATGCCATCAGAACAGCCAATGACCGGAGTTCATAAAAAGCACAAGGAAAAAGAAAAGGACAGGCATCCGAGGTCCAAAACCGATGGCGAGGCCTCCACTAGGCCAGTTGCCGGTTCGCCGGTTCTTAGTGAGGTGCTTTTGCAGCCCCTGACACCCGCTACCTCAGAGCCACAGGCTGCTTCCGACTCCCATGTGGTGACAACAAGGCCTCTGTATACTCAAGGTATTGGTATTTTGGAAACTATTCCCTCAGATGGGTCCGAAGCCGCTGAGCAGGCATCGGCTTCTAAGGGTGTTTTTAGACCTACACAGTTATATATCAAGCCAACCTCAGCTTCCAAGGCAAAGACTAAAACAGCCTTAAAGACAAAGAAACAAGTACAGCATTCTCCTGGACAGACTTCCATGCCTAAGAAACAGATGCTTAAAATGGCCGAAGACCTAATTACTTTGATCAGGGGTTCCCATCCCCCTCCTGATAAGAGCTAGGCAAGACACTGAATATGATTCTTCTGAGCAGGTTTCCATTTCATCTGACTCCTCTTCAGAACAGATATACTCTCTTCCTCCCTATGAGGATTCTGATGCTGAAGAATCTATCCCTTCAGCCTCTCCTCCTGAGGACTATTCTTTTGGGGAAACCCTGCATACCATGAGGGAGCATTTTCACTGGGAGAGCCAAGATTATTCAGAATCTAAGAAAAGGCTCAGAGATTTTCTTTTACTGCCTCAGCACAGACCTCTTGCTATTCCACCTGTACTAGACATTATAGATGATGTATTTTCAGAGTCCGGCCTGTCTCCTGACTCTTTACCCCCTGCACCCGTTAAGCCAGACAGGTACTACAGGGTTCCAGGTTCACATACATTTCTACATAAAAACCCTGCTGCTGACCCAGAAACTATATCTCAGGGTCACAAAGGGGTCAAGGCTTCTACTGCAAAAAACCCTATCTCCTTTGATAGGGATTCTAGAGCACTGGACAGATGGGGGAAAAAAGTTTACACCTCAACTACCTTGGCTGTAAGGGCTTTAAATTGTCAGTTTCATATGCTTAAATATCAGCAATGCCTAATGTCACTGCTAAAACAGAAAATGTTGACAAATTCTGAATGTTCTGAAAACAAGGAAATGCAGGATTTATTGCATGCAGCTGAACAAGTGGGAAAGCTTACTTTGCAGTGTGGTTTTGAGTCACTGGAGGCCTCTTGCAGGGCCGCTGTTACAGGCTCTGTCATTAGAAGGTATGCTTGGTTAAAGGAACAGAATCTGCCTGATCATGTTAAAGCAAAATTATTGGATGCTCCATTATAGCATGATACTTTGTTTGGTGTTAAGGCAGAAGAGGTGTTAAAGAAAATGGAGGATAAAGCGAATGGCTGACAAAGTTCGCAGATGACTGCAAACTGGGGGCCATAATCGAATCTCCAGCTGACACAAGCATCCTCCAAAAGGGTCTCACAGAGACGGATGCTTGGTGCCAGAGCCACGGCCTCAAGCTAAATGCTAAAAAGTGCATAGTCATCCCCTTTGGGAAAAACAAGGTGCCCACAAATTACCACATAGGTGGTAATCCATTAAGTACGGAAGAAGTAATTAGAGATTTGGGGACCAAGGTAGATAGTAATCTCTCCTTTGATAATCACGCTGCCAAAGTGGTTAGAAAGACATTCTATATAGCCCACCTTATCATGAAAGGGTTTGCATCTCGATCAAGAGAGGTCATTGTGCCCCTCTTCGCCACCATCAGGCCCATAATTGAATACAATGCCCCTTTTGGGATGTACCTTACCCGACACCTGCAGCAACTGGAGAGACCCCAAAAGTACCTCACCAAGAGGATCATGGGCTACAAACAGATGTCCTATGCAGCTCGACTCAAAGAAACTCCAGCTCTACTCAGTTGCTTACCGCCTACTCAGAGGCGATCTATGCCTGACGTACAAAGCCATGTCAAACCCAGAATTAATGGACATGCTCCACCTCAAAAAATCCAAGTCCCTTAGAGCTACATGCTCCAGGGACCTAAACCTCAGCACAAAAATAAATAGGACATGCTGGGGGGACAGATTAATTTCCCAGAGGCTCCCCTCACTCTGGAATACAATCCCAATTCATGTTTGACATAGCCCCTCGCTGACCCTCTTCAAGCGAAATCTGAACGCGTGGATGGGAAATCGCAAATTCACCCCTGGGATCTCTTCTGTGTCCCTGCTAGACAAAGGCACAGTAAACTAATCTTAAAGGGTACCTTCTGTGACCTACTTTGCAGAGGCACAGTAGGCTAATCTAATAGGGAGGCAGAAGCCAAATACACTCTGGCTAGGCTTATAAATGCCCTAGAGCAGATAGCCTAGTATCTACCTATGAACCTATGAAATCTATGCAGAGAGTAAAGGATTTTTTACAGGTTCAACCACCCAGATTTAGCAGGAACTGGCCTTCTAAGAATTGGTCCTTTCCAGTGTCAGACAGGCCACAAAGAGGCAGATACAGACACCCTAGAGGCAGATCTCAGCCCCAAGGCTCATACAGGCCTAAACAATGGGGTGCTTCTACCTCCAAAAGCGGAGAAGACAAATCACAGCCATATAGGAAACAGTACCAGTGACTTTCCACTGCCAATGCCAAGCACTTATCTTTTGGTAGCAACCTTAGGGGGAAAGCTAGCACTTTTTTCACAAAATTGGCACATGATCACCCAGGACAAATGGGTCTTGAATATAGTTTCTCAGGGCTACAGGTTCCACTTTCACACCCTTCCAAAGACAAAAGGTATGCCAGACCTGCCACACAATCAATGGGCAGAGGCACAAAAGCAAATTTCATTACTCGTGGACATGAGGGCTATTCAGCGAGTACCACAGCAAGAGCAGGGACAAGGATTTTACTCAAGACTTTTCTTGGTACCCAGAAAGGACAAAACCTGGAGACCAATACTGGACCTGTCTATTCTAAACACTTTTCTGGACGTTCCAAAATTCAAAATATTGACACTGCAGCAGCTTCTGCCCATGCAGGGCAAGAAGGCTTGGCTTGTAACTTTGGACCTCAAAGAGGCATACCTGCATGTCCCAATCAGACAATCTTGCAGAAGATACCTCAGATTCATAGCTGGCTCAATGCACTACCAATTCTCTGCACTGCCCTTTGGCTTATCTACTGCGCCCAGGGTCTTCACAAAATGCCTGGCACCAGTAATTGCATTTTGCAGACAGAGAGGAATTCAAATATATCCCTACTTGGACGACTGCCTTATTCAAGCAGAGAGCAAGGACATTCTACTGAAGCATCTGGTGTTTGTAAAAAGATTACTAATTTGCCTAGGGTACACAGTAAACAAAAAGAAATCAAAACTAGTACCCTCTCAAGAGATAATACTCCTGGGTGCAAGCTTAGATACAACTGCCCAGATGGCTTATCTCATGCCAGATAAACAAAGGCAACTGACTTCTTACTTCGAAAAGATGGCAACAAAGACCCAGTTACCTGCAAGAAAAATTCTGCAGGCTTTGGGCTTCATGGCATCCTGCATTCTGCTAATTCCATATGCAAGACTGCATATGAGGAAGCTACAATGGTATCTAAAAAGGTGTTTGGATGCAACATTGCCACAGCCTGGAAACATTAATTACCCTCATTCCCTGCCTGCAACAGGAGTTTCGATGGTGGGCACTGGCCTGTCACCACAACAAGGAACAGCCATTCACTTTACCCACAGCCAGGCAGACACTAACAACAGATGCATCAGATTATGCCTGGGGGGCCTACATGGCAGGAAAATGTATTCAGGGCGCATGGCCAGCAAGCCAAATGCATCTTCATATCAATCAAAAAGAGATGCTAGCTGTACAGAATGTACAGAATGCCCTGACAGCCTTCAAGGACCTACTCCATCCAGAACAACTGTTGATAAAGACAGACAATACTACAGTCAAGTGGTACATAAACAAGCAAGGGGGCACACATTTCTACCCCTTCTGCAGACAAGCCATGACTTTGTGGAACACAGCATTGACTTATCAAGTGCACCTGCAAGCACAATTCCTGCCAGGAAAGACAAATACTTTGGCAGACGAACTAAGCAGAAACCTCATGGACCCTCACAAGTGGAAACTAGATCCACAAGTCTTCAGCATGATAACAAGGAAATGAGGATGCCCAGACATAGATCTATTTGCCTCCCCTCACAACTGCCAACTACAGAGATTCTGCACAAGGACTTATCACAAACAAGCATGGAAGGGTGGATGCTCTATCATTCAGCGGGAAAACCCTTACAGTATATTCCTCCACTGCCTCTCCTCCCCAAGGTACTCCTAAAGGTCAGACAAGAGAAGCCAGAAATGATACTGATTGCCCCAGACTGGCCACGCCAGCACTGGTATCCAATCCTAAAGAGCTTGTCTCAAGGCCCAGCCTGGACATTACCTCAAATTCCTCATCTACTGACCCAACAAAACAATCAGATCCTGCACAGCCAACTCAGAACCTTAAATCTGGCTGCATGGCGGATAATATAACCACTCAGAACACACCTCTCTCTAAAGCAGATATGGATGTTATTTTGGAGCCAGGAGGCCCAGCACCGGAAAATTTTATGCAGAAAAATGGAAGAGATTCTGTGCTTGGAACCAGGCACAAGGAATTGACACGCTTGTTCCAAATATTCCTCAGATTTTACAATACCTAACTGAGATGCTGGACAAAGGTCTATCCTTCTCATCAATTAAGATCCATGCCTCTGCCATTTCAGCTCATTACAATACGGAAACACCTATTTTTTTCACATCCACTGCTAAGGCAGTACCTCAGAGGGGCCAAAAACATAAGACCTCCAAGGAGAGCACCGATACCTACATGGGACCTCAATTTTGTCTTGGAAAAGCTCACACTGCCTCCTTTTGAGACAGCCAATACAGCCGAGATAAAATTCTTATCATGGAAAACAGCTCTGCTCCTAGCAATAACTTCAGGAAGAAGAGTCTCAGATTTACAGGCATTAATGGCTGTGGAACCTTTTATTATTTTCCATCCGGACAGGGTTTCTCTAAGGACGAACCCAACATTTATGCCTAAGGTAGTGTCCAGTGTGGCTCTTAATCAAACCATTCATTTGCCTACTTTTTATCCAAACCCACAGAATAAAGGGGAGAGACTTCTTCATTCTTTGGACATACACAGACAGCTACGCTTCTACTTGGACAAAACTAAAGCTTTCAGAAAGACTGAGCAACTTTTAGTGGCATATGCTGCAGGATCACAAGGAAAGGCTTTCTCAAAGCAGACTATTTCAAAATGGATAGGCTACTGCATTTGATTATGCTATTCACAACATGGCAAATCAGTGCCTAAGGGCATTAGGCCACATTCATCCAGAGCAGCAGCCACTTCCGCAGCCTTCCTCAGAGGAGTACCAACCAAGGATATTTTGGAGGCTGCAACTTGGACTTCAGTGCACACTTTTACAAAGCACTACCACTTACCTCTTTACTCTAAATCCAGAGCAGGCTTTGCCACTGCAGTTCTGCAGGGCCTCATAGCCACTCCTAATTCTGTTTAGGCCCAGCCACCCAACCTCAGCTTTGGGATTCAACCCAAGTGTAATGACTGCAACAGTGAAACACGATGAACATAGTACAGTTGTGTACCTACCATAAATGTAGATGTTCGAGTGTATTCACTGTTGCATTCCAGGTTACCCACCCACCATCCCACTTTCATTGCTGGGACTTATCTGTACTTCTCTATTCTATACGACCTATGTGGTGTATTTGCTTGTAGATGAAGGTAATGTTTATGTTAGTGCATGCTTTTTTATAAGCAGAATTTTTAGCCTATCCTTTTGGGGGCACCTGCCATTTGGGGCAAGAAAAACTGAAGAAAATGGCGTCGGCTACATCTTTTATACCCCTATCGCTCTGACGTCAGGGAAGAGGCGACAGCTACCGACGCCGGACCAGGACTTTGGAATTCAGGCCGACTGCGGGGTAGCCTGCCAGCAGGATAACCCAAGTGTAATGACTGCAACAGTGAATACACTCGAACATCTACATTTATGGTAGGTACACAACTGTACTTTAATCTGTTTGTGTATGAGAAGTGAAAAAAGTAAGAATCTCCGACTCTGTTGTGTGTAATATTTTGAGCAGTCTAAGTACGCTCTAAGTAACTATAACCTCCTCTGAAGTGCCAGAGCTCAAAGTTAGTTACACTTAGTTGAGGCTTTGTCAGGATCCACCATTTACACATATGTGATATGCAATTCCTTCCAGTCGTAGAGAATTCACTAACTAAAAGATTCAGTAAAGAATATCTGGTATATACTTTTTCCAGAACTTATTTGGTCAGCTGCAGTATGCCTGACATGAGAAAAATGTCCTTGACATTGCTTCTTTTGTACTCTGTTCTATACTCTAGATAAATGCCTCCTACTGTCAGCAGTCAGTGCGAGTTGTACCTTTGTTAAACATATGCTCTGAATGCCATGACTGTAATTCTGACTTGATAATTAAGGTAATATCTTTTGTCATGTATTGGACTACTGTGCAGTATTTTAGCTTTTTCTGAAAAAGGTCCTTGTACTGCAGGGTCACTCTGTAAGTAAAAACCCCAGTATCTCCGCCACATAAGTTTATGCAAGAGCAGGGACAAGAATTTTACTCAAGACTTTTCTTGGTACCCAGAAAGGACAAAACCTGAGACCAATACTGGACATGTCTATTCTAAACACTTTTCTGGACGTTCCAGAATTCAAAATGTTGACACTGCAGCAGCTTCTGCCCATGCAGGGCAAGAAGGCTTGGCTTGTAACTTTGGACCTCAAAGAGGCATACCTGCATGTCCCAATCAGACAATCTTGCAGAAGATACCTCAGATTCATAGCTGGCTCAATGCACTACCAATTCTCTGCACTGCCCTTTGGCTTATCTACTGCGCCCAGGGTCTTCACAAAATGCCTGGCACCAGTAATTGCATTTTGCAGACAAAGAGGAATTCAAATATATCCCTACTTGGACGACTGCCTTATTCAAGCAGAGAGCAAGGACATTCTACTGAAGCATCTGGTGTTTGTAAAAAGATTACTAATTTGCCTAGGGTACACAGTAAATGAAAAGAAATCAAAACTAGTACCCTCTCAAGAGATAATACTCCTGGGTGCAAGCATAAATACAACTGCCCAGATGGCTTATCTCATGCCAGACAAACAAAGGCAACTGACTTCTTACTTCGAAAAGATGACAACAAAGACCCAGTTACCTGCAAGAAAAATTCTGCGGACTTTGGGCTTCATGGCATCCTGCATTCTGCTAATTCCATATGCAAGACTGCATATGAGGAAGCTACAATGGTATCTAAAAAGTGCTTGGACACAACATTGCCACAGCCTGGAAACATTAATTACCCTCATTCCCTGCCTGCAACAGGAGTTTCAATGGTGGGCACTGGCCTGTCACCACAACAAGGGACAGCCATTCACTTTACCCACAGCCAGGCAGACACTAACAACAGATGCATCGGATTATGCCTGGGGGGGGGCCTACATGGCAGGAAAATGTATTCAGGCCACATGGCCCGCAAGCCAAATGCATCTTCATATCAATCAAAAAGAGATGCTAGCTGTACAGAATGCCCTGACAGCCTTCAAGGACCTCATCCAGAACAACTGTTGATAAAGACAGACAATACTACAGTCATGTGGTACATAAACAAGCAAGGGGGCACACGTTTCTACCCCGACTGCAGACAAGCTATGACTTTGTGGAACACAGCATTGACGTATCAAGTGCACCAGCAAGCACAATTCCTGCCAGGAAAGACAAATACTCTGGCAGACGAACTAAGCAGAAACCTCATGGACCCTCACAAGTGGAAACTAGATCCACAAGTCTTCAGCATGATAACAAGGAAATGAGGATGCCCAGACATAGATCTATTTGCCTCCCTTCACAACTGCCAACTACAGAGATTCTGCACAAGGACTTATCACAAACAAGTATGGAAGGTGGATGCTCTATCATTCAGCGGGAAAACCCTTACAGTATATTCCTGCACTGCCTCTCCTCCCCAGGGTACTCCTAAAGGTCAGACAAGAGAAGCCAGAAATGATACTGATTGCCCCAGACTGGCCACGCCAGCACTGGTATCCAATCCTAAAGAGCTTGTCTCAAGGCCCAGCCTGGACGTTACCTCAAATTCCTCATCTACTGACCCAACAAAATAATCAGATCCTGCACAGCCAACTCAGAACCTTAAATCTGGCTGCATGGCGGATAATATAACCACTCAGAACACACCTCTCTCTAAAGCAGTTATGGATGTTATTTTGGAGGCCAGGAGGCCCAGCACCAGAAAATTTTATGCAGAAAAATGGAAGAGATTCTGTGCTTGGAACCAGGCACAAGGAACTGACATGCTTGTTCCAAATATTCCTCAGATTTTACAATACCTAACTGAGATGCTGGACAAAGGTCTATCCTTCTCATCAATTAAGATCTATGCCTCTGCCATTTCAGCTCATTACAATACGGAAACACCTATTTTTTCACATTCACTGCTAAGGCAGTACCTCAGAGGGGCCAAAAACATAAGACCTCCAAGGAGAGCACCGATACCTACATGGGACCTCAATTTTGTCTTGGAAAAGCTCACATTGCCTCCTTTTGAGCGAGCCAATACAGCCGAGATAAAATTCTTATCATGGAAAACAGCTCTGCTCCTAGCAATAACTTCAGCAAGAAGAGTGTCAGAGTTACAGGCATTAATGTCTGTGGAACCTTTTATTATTTTCCATCCGGACAGGGTTTCTCTAAGGACGAACCCAACATTTATGCCTAAGGGTATTGTCCAGTGTGGCTCTTAATCAAACCATTTATTTGCCTACTTTTTATCCAAACCCGCAGATTAAAAGGGAGAGACTTCTTCATTCTTTGGACATACACAGACAGCTACGCTTCTACTTGGACAAAACTAAAGCTTTCAGAAAGACTGAGCAACTTTTAGTGGCATATGCTGCAGAATCACAAGGAAAGGCCATCTCAAAGCAGACTATTTCAAAATGGATAGGCTACTGCATTCGTTTCTGCTATTCACAACATGGCAAATCAGTGCCTAAGGGCATTAGGCCACATTCATCAAGAGCAGCAGCCACTTCCGCAGCCTTCCTCAGAGGAGTACCAACCAAGGATATTTTGGAGGCTGCAACTTGGACTTCACTACACACTTTTACAAAGCACTACCACTTACCTCTTTACTCTAAATCCAGAGCAGGCTTTGCCACTGCAGTTCTGCAGGGCCTCATAGCCACTCCTAATTCTATTTAGGCCCAGCCACCCAACTTCAGCTTTGGGATTCAACCCAAGTGTAATGAATGCAACAGTGAAACACGATGAATATAGTACAGTTGTGTACCTACCATAAATGTAGATGTTCGAAGGTATTCACTGTTGCATTCCAGGTTACCCACCCACCATCCCACTTTCATTGCTGGGACTTATCTGTACTTCTCTATTCTATACGACCTATGTGGTGTATTTGCTTGTAGATGAAGGTAATGTTTATGTTAGTGCATGCTTTTTTTATAAGCAGAATTTTTAGCCTACCCTTTTGGGGGCACCTGACATTTGGGGCAAGAAAAACTGAAGAAAATGGCGTTGGCTGCATCTTTTATACCCCTATCGCACTGACGTCAGGGAAGAGGCGACAGCTACCGACACTGGACCTGGACTTTGGAATTCAGGCCAACTGCGGGGTAGCCTGCCAGCAGGATAACCCAAGTGTAATGACTGCAACAGTGAATACACTCGAACATCTACATTTATGGTAGGTACACAACTGTACTTTAATCTGTTTGTGTATGAGAAGTGAAAAAAGTAAGAATCTCCGACTCTGTTGTGTGTAATATTTTGAGCAGTCTAAGTAACTATAACCTCTTCTGAAGTGCCAGAGCTCAAAGTTAGTTACACTTAGTTGAAGCTTTGTCAGGATCCACCATTTACACATATGTGGTATGCAATTCCTTCCAGTCGTAGAGAATTCACTAACTAAAAGATTCAGTAAAGAATATCTGGTATATACTTTTTCCAGAACTTATTTGGTCGGCTGCAGTATGCCTGACATGAGGAAAATGTCCTTGACATTGCTTCTTTTGTACTCGGTTCTATACTCTAGATAAATGCCTCCTACTGTCAGCAGTCAGTGTGAGTTGTACCTTTGTTAAACATATGCTCTGAATGCCGTGACTGTAATTCTGACTTGATAATTAAGGTAATATCTTTTGTCATGTATTGGACTACTGTGCAGTATTTTAGCTTTTTCTGAAAAAGGTCCTTTTACTGCAGGGTCACTGTAAGTAAAAACCCCAGTATCTCCGCCACATATGTTTAAATCACTGCAGTGTTTGTACCCTTGCCCCTGAAAAGTACATTGCCCTGTTCCTCTCTGCACTTTCCTCTGAATGAAGTGTCTGCATGCCTTCTCATCTTATTTTGCTTTCTTAATGTGTTTTGCCCCTTTGTCCTTGTCTGCTTTTGAATTGAAAACACATTTCTGAAACTGCTTACACACTGGTGCATTCTTTAGTTTTGCTTGCCTCTTGTTTTTCATTGTGCACATTTTCAATTACTGTAGTCATGTTGATGTACTTAGATTGCACACCCTGCAGTGTTTTTACTCCCTTGAATGTAATCATCTGGCATGCTGTCCACACATTTCTGAGATGCTGGCTCCATGTCTGCAGGTTTTATTGCAGGTGGGCTACACTAGGGCCCTTCTGTAGTGCAAGCAGAAACTGATGAAATGCTGAATACTCTCCATCCTTAACACATGGCTGTGCTGTTCAGTAAGTTTTGTCTGTGTGACATAATTCAGAACTTCCAACTCCTAGTGCATATTCTACAGCATGCAGCTAAGAAGCACTACCAAAATTGCACAGCTAGGAGTAATATTTTATACCTTAAAGAATGAAAGTTAAGTTGCCTTAAGCCATTTAAGTACAAAATCGTCACATTGTGCATCGTTTTCAGCTCTGCCCATATTGCACACCTTTTTGTTATCTACAGGCAGTTTGAACATGTTAAATGTGTTCTATGCGGCACTTACTGAATGCTAATCAGCTGAAATGGTCCAGATTCTATGAAGGGACGATCTAAAATGGAATGCTGAGGGACTTAAGAGTTCAAAGCCCTTGTAACTCTGGTTAGAGCACGGGTCTTGCAAAGCACTGGTTATGAGCTTAAATCTCACCAAGACCTTTGCTTGTGCTTTAATGCTCATACATATAGGCATATAAAGGCCCTAATGATCATGACCACAAAGATGCATGGTACATTGTCATAGGAGCTTCCTCAATCATTTCATATGCTGTGGTAGCCAACTTTGCTAATAGAATGCAGGGAGTCAGTAGAATGTCCTATGCAGAATGCCTCAAGGCTGTATCTTTGTATTCTGTCTACTACAGGTTGTTGATGGGAGATCTGTGCCTGGCATACAAGGCATTGTCAGACCCCACTCTGATGTAGATCCTGATTGTCTGCAAAACAATGAACACTAGAATTACCCCATTCTAAAGACTTAAACCTTGCCTGTGATATAACTAGGACTTGCTGGAGAGACAAGTATGTATCCCAGAGACTACCCTTTCTCTGGAACAGTCTCCCAATCCATGTGAAGCAGAATTCCTCCCTAACCCAATTCAAATGTAACTTGCACAATTGCATGAAGAAGAGGAAATTCATCCCTGGTTTGGCACCTATATCTGTAATGGACACAGGCAACCTGTAAGTGGTTCATCTCCCAGGCCACCTGCTTGTACATGCTTCATCTCCCAAGACCTACTTACGCTTATCAAGGGAACCAGAACTTGTCAGAGATTTTTGATACATGGCTAGGTTTAAAAAAGGCCTTGTGGTCGTTAGCCTAGTAAACATCTATGAACCTATAATGCCATCATGTGACGAGTCCAGATTATCCTTTACTTAAACTCCGGTCGATTGGTGTGCAGGAGAAAGTCAAAGCTGTTTGGTCTAGATGATGCTTCTAAATAGCACTGCTGTATCTTCTGGGACATATGCTTTGTTGACTGTGTTCCACACTGCATGGCACAGGATTTTAATACTAACAGCCATCACATGTCAGATGTTACCACTACCTGTCCATTGAAAAAGGCACTTTGTTTTATACACAAGTCCATCACCACATTGGCTTCCGTCACATCATGTGAGTAGAGCATTAGTAACCAAGAGTACATTTAAACCCCTTCAGTTTTATTTCTATGCTAGCCTTTTTCTTGATCACTGTAATACCAGGGATAACATCAAGTCTTCTGATTTAAGCTGCTGACAGCTTTTTCTTGAATTTTGTTAATGTAGCAGAGTCTGTTGCTAATTCCTCTTGTTTCAAAACTGTTTTAAAGCCTGGGTGGTTATGCAGTGTAGGAGTTCTAGTGCCGACCCGTTCTGTCCATTTTCAAGAGTCCAATATGTCGCTAGCTATACCACCTTACTTCTGTATATAATCTTTTATTGCTACATACTTGAAGTGTTTGAAGTACAATATCCAGATTGCTGTCGATGCTCAAGTCCACCTAATTTGTTTAACACCACATCACCTCAGACAGGTGATACTATAACAAAACTGCTTTAGAATAAGAGTGATGGTCAGTTGCAAAACTTCCATACCTAACAGTAGCATGAAACGGTGGTAGTAACATTTCATTAAGGGCATCAAGCAGTTCTTTCAGTTGCATAGGATTTGCAGTTTGTCTTTAGATGCTAATCTACGGTATAATGGATAGATTCTGCACATCACATTATATCTGTGCAACATTAATAGTTTCCAGCATATCTTGTCTGAAAAAATTGTTCCAGTCATAGAACAGCATCCACAGTCATGATTTTCATAGAATCGTAGGATACTACTAGGCTATCGACCCAGAGGTAATTTTAAGCCCAGCCGTTTCAACTCACTGTAATACCAAGATTGCATTTAGTGATGACTGCCCATATCCAAGAGGGTTGTGGGTGCTGACCCCGGTAAGCATTTACGTTGCCCCATCCACTCATCCAGGTTCCTCTTTAACAGCGTCATAGAGGCGCTCTGTTTCACATGAATTGGTAACCTGTTCCAAAGATAGGGTCATCGTTGGGAGATAAATCTGTCCCTCCAGCATGCTCTGTTTAAGTCAAAGGCCATATTTAAGTCCCTGGAACAGGTAGCTGTAGACCCATTTGATTTATGGATATGCAGTAAGTTCGTTAGGTTTGGGTCTGTGGTTGTGCTCTGTAGGCCAGGCATAAGTCTCCCCTAAGAAGTCTATATGATACTGACAGGGACGTTAGTCGGTCCATGTAAGGCACATGCTGTGGAGGTTCCTTGATCTTCTTTGTTAGAAACCTCTGAGGTCTCTAAATGCTGTAGATGCTTAGTACGGTACATATCTAATGGGGCTTTATACTCAATTATGGCCCAGATAAGTGCCGAGTATAGGGGGGGTTATAACTTCTTTTACTCTTGAGATGATGCCTTTACTAATCAAGTGAGCTCCGTGGAAAGCTTTCCATACAATGGTAGACACATGGTAGTTGAAGTTAAAGTCACGGTCAACCTGTGATTACAGGTCCCTTACCACTTCTTGGGTACTTAGGGTATTGTTATTGATTTGATAGTGTGAAGGGGTGTGGTACCAAAGGGAATGATGATGCATTTCTTGGCATTCTGTTTGAGACCATGATTAATACACCAGTAGTTGGTCTTTGTGAGACCATCCTGGAATATACTGACATCATTTGGTGATTCAATGATTGCACCTAGTTTGCAGTTGTCTGCAAACTTGGTCAGCCACAACCCTTTAGTTTTGACCTGAACTTTTAGGAAGTGTATACCAAACAGTAGGGGGCCCAGCAGTGACCCCTGTGGCACCCTGCTGGTAACAATTCTGCTGGTTGATGTGGAGTCACCCACTTTGATAATGTGTGTCTGGTTTGTGAGCCATTTGGCAACCCAAATTACAATAAAGGGGTTTACATTCAGTTTGCTAAGTTTATCGGTAATGCCTGAATATGGGATTGTGTCAAAAGCCTTTGCCAAGTTTAGGTATTCTGTGTGCACAGATTTGCCCTCATCAATGGCTTTGGTCACACTTTCAAAGAAATCCACCAGATTTAATAGGCAAGATCTGCCCTTTACGAATTGGGTAGGGTTCAGGGTTTGGAGGTCACCTATGTATTTGTTTGAGGCCCATAATGATGCATTCCATGGCCTTACAGATGAGGCTGGTCAGGCTTATGGGTCTGTAATTCCCAGTGCCTGTTGTTAGGTCACCTTTGTGGAGGGGAATAACTCTAGCTGTTCTCCATTCCGCAGGAGCAGACCATGTTTGAAAAGGGTACTTAGTGGTGATGCTAGTTCATCTTCTAGCCTGTTTAGAAGACAGCCTGGGATGTCATCTGGTCCCATAGAGGCCATGTTCTTTGAGCTTTGAGGACCTGCTCTTCAAATATATAAGGTGGGTGGGGGAATTTGGGAGAGGGGATAAGGGAGTGCAATTTTCAAACCTCTCCTCTAGCAGGTTCGCTATATTAATGAGATCAGAGTGTGTGTGATGATAATGGGCACCAGTTCTGCACATGCTTGGGTCTTACCCTTTTGGTTACATACATAGATTTAAAAGGCCTTATGGTCATCTTTGGCAGTACTTGCTAGGGTTCTCGCAAAGGAGCTCTTGGACAATTTGACAAGTTGTCTTATCTGTCTGTTAAGGTTGAGGAGGCTGCTTTTCCATTGTTGGGTCCTTGTCTTTGTATTAGACCGCAGGTTTTTGCATTTATTGTAGAGTTTGCTGATGCTGGAAGTCCACTATGGCAGCTTGATTTTACTTGGGGCTCTGGCTTTAATTCTGTTTGGTACAGCCAAGTTTATACACTTATGCAAGTGATTGTCCAGGGCTTTAGTGTAAGTTTTGGTGTAGTTAACCACTTTCAGCTTGGGGTGGGACATGGAATGCATTTATACCTTCACCTAGGAGGGCATAGTTTGCCTTGGTGAAGTTTTAGTCTGATTTCACCCTTTGTGAGTTCTGGTGTTAGTATCAGTGCGAAGGTGCCTGATTTTGTGGTCGGTTTTAACTAATGAGGGTCCAACAGTTACGGAAGTGCACCTGTTTGACATGTTGGTGAGGACCAGATCTAGAATGTTTGTTCCGCTTGTTGGGGTATGGAAATTTTGCTCCAAGGCATTTGAATTTACAAAGTCAAGGAACTTTTGTGCTAACAAGTTTGGGCTAGAGTAGGTTTCTCAGTTGATGGTGGGATAATTGAAATCACCCATAACCAGTGTGCTCAGTAAAGTTTAGATTGTCATTCAGTTTGGTTAAGTAGGCTTTGTGGGTGTCATGATCCATGGAAGGGGATCTATAACTGGCTAGGACTTGAACTGGGATCTTACCACCATATCCTGGACCTGGAGCAACTCCATGGAGTTGTCTAGTCTAACCAGACATGAGGTGAATTTATCTTTAATATAGAATGAAACACTGCCTCCTTTGGTTTTCACATGTTCCTTTTGCGGTCTACAAGTGTGGAAGGAATTGTAGCCTTGCAGGGGGTGGAGTACTCTCCAAGATCTTAAACCAGGTTTCTGTGACTGCACAGACATCTACATCTTCTAGAGATAGACATGCTTCCAGGGAGTGCACTTTTTGGTTTAATCTCCTAGCAACATGAGCCTTATTTTGCTCTGATTGGTTAATTACACATTGGTAATGCTGTTTTTAAGACTTTCCCTAAAAAGTCACTATGGGCGAGGCAAGAGGCTTTGCCAGCAGCAGAAGACCTAGAGGTGCCAGGTGCAAACCGTCTCTGGCAAAGCAGCAACATTTGTCAACCATAGCTTCCCAGGAAGACAGGAATTGGATCCCCTTTAAATGACACCAAAAACTAAACCAATTATTATCAGTCATTTTTTGTTTATATTATGTCATCAGTCTAGGTGAGGGTAGTATGCTGTTCAAGGCTAGGGGCATAGCTGCCTGGGACACATACTCAAAGAGCTCGGCAATGTCTCTCTTCATGTAGTCCAGTGAGGTACGTCTTGGGTCATTTACACCAACATGAACTATGACAAAGTCATAATATACTTGTTGCTGAGGCCTGAGTGCATGCGTGATTTGGTGAATCCTGGCACCAGACAGGCAGCTGACCATGACTTTTGCCTTGTCCAACTTTGTGAGTAAATATCCGTGGGTCTCACTATTGAGTCTCCAATGACAAGAAAAGTTGTTTTTCCTGAGTGTTATGCCTTATGGGCTTGGTGGGTGAGATACTGGTGTTGCTATGTGTCATGGGTGCTGTGGAGACTGTGGTAGCTGTAACAGACTTGTGTTTTGGAGGTCTTTTCTTTACCTCTTTTCTGTGCTGTTAGTACTTTCACATTTCTGGGTTTTCCAGTTGCATGGTTACCATGGCAACTAACTTGACTGCCATTTGTTGTAGAAGAGAGGGGGAGTAATCATGGTATCTGTCCTTAGAAGGCTGCAGGAGCTTAAGTTGCATCATTCCCTTCTTCCATTGTTTTACTATCAAGTATTTCTACCCTGTTTTGAAATAATTGTTCTTTCTACACGGTATGGAAACTTAGACCAACATGGTCAGTTAGGTCTGTTTTCATTTAGTATGTCACTGAGTGAACCGAACAAGCATGGCTATTTATTGCCATGATCCAGTCCAAAAGAGCAAGGGTCAATGCAATACATTTGCATCATGTTTTTTTAGACATGGAAGGAATTAAGATTACCCATTTAACACCCACATAGAGATAGAGAAAGCATGGGCTCCATGAAGAGAGAGAGCAATGGTCAGAATTGAACCCTAGACTCAAGACCCATGAGGCACAGATATGAACCACTGAACATTCATGCTGCCTGGTTAGCTAACTGATTCAAAGACAAGTGAGGAGAACTTGTTCAGAAAAGAAAAGGGGCTCATTAATGTCCAAACATGGAGAACTGACTAAGGCTGATCTGTACCTTGAATGTATGATACTTTGAATTAACAAACCAGGAGTCTTCATTGGAAGCATCACAAGTGGTTCAGCAGTTTAAGTAGTAAAAAAATTAATGTAGAAGCCTTAGGTGCCAGTAGCATAGATATATTTTTTTTAACCCAGACTGGTCAGTTTTATTTTTGATACTGTTAAGATCTATGATGCTAGTTAGCTTTGTAGAATACAGATATATGCAGATTTTTTTATCTAACAGTACTTTGGACATAATACAATATTATGTTCCAGAAGTTTACGCCTAAGAAGTTCTGCTGATCCAAGCTATGAGACTTCAATTAGAATATTTTCACATGCTGATACATAATCCCATAGCCCACGTACTGATTTAGAGTTATAAGAATTTTTTCTTCAGTGTGTTTGCTAAGGTCTCATTTCCATGAGTTTCAGACACTTATTTCTGGAACTGAAGACGTGCAGAGCTGTACTGGGAATGTAGTAGTTCCCAAGGCTGTTTTGTAAGCAAATGTCCCTAAGAGACAATAAGTGTGTTGGCTTGTGACTATTTCATTTGGATGTGTGTGTTCTTATCTGCCTTCAGGTGTGGAACAGTATACCATTCTGCATGAGCGATGGAAGGATTATTTACTGTAAATGAGTTCTTATTCAGCTTCTTTTAGTGACAGTAGTGAATATCGTCATCACTGTGCTTAACTGCATTGCAATGAATAGTTTTACTGTTCCCTGTGTGACTGAAGTTGAACTTCCCACACTGGTGCTGATGGGTCTCTCAGTGCTGACATTTGCATGAAGAAGCAGGTAAAACAGGGAGACTTGAGAGTGCAAAGAAACAGTTGTTGCTGAATAAAAACTCAAAAGAGAACAAAACATAATTTTTAAAATGAACATTTTTTTGCTGCATGTAAAAATACTGGCTTTTTGAAAATAAATAATGCAAATGCGTTTTTGTGTTATATTAGACTTGTAATAGTTTTATTTCTGTGCTTATTTTTCTTTAGAAGACCAAGTTTTTGTTGGTCCTCCTGTGCGGGATGACAGATCTGCACTTTACTCAGGGGTGAACAAGAAGCAGTTTGTCCATGATAGCTCATCTCCAAGGCAGCAAGAGGAGGACTCTGACTCCTTGTCAATGTCACGGTCATCCAGCAGTCTGGAAACATCTAGTGGGAAAAAACTTGTGAAGACCCCTAGTAAGTCTGAGAGCAAGGGCCTTATCAAGTCAGCAAAGAAGGCAGGGACCTTCTTTTCTTACCCAGATGAAGAGAGAGTACAAAAGGTGTCTCGCTCCCTGACAGAAGCTGAGATGAGAAAGGGACTGAATCCTCTGACTCATGGGGTAAGTAATGAAAGCATTTGCTTATATGACAGTGGCAGGCACAAACATCACATTTTAGTGTCTTTGGAAGACATTCAAAATGTGAGGAAACAGCTCCGACTGAAAAAAATTGATACTAATTACTCATGTCCCAGAAATTTTCTTTATCAGCGCCCAGCCAGAAAAGGAATATCTGTCACTACCTGTGACCTTCATTTGGCTCAAGAAAAGACCAAGGGGGGAAGTTGTGGCTTTCCAAACAGAAGGCTACGAGGGAGAACAGCTGTGAGTGAGTTCAATATTACATATGTGGTTGAAAGGAGCCTCTATGGCCATCTGAATTTGTCCCATCTGATGCGCCCAATGACTGATCGTACACTGAGCAAAGCTGATAAGCAGGATCTGCGTCGTTGCCTTCTGGAAGAGGAAGAGGAATCGGAGAAGAAGTGGGCTGCTTCAGTAGATCGCTGCACTAAAAGAGTGCTATTGAGAATTCACCAGAAGTCTGTGAGTTAATGGTTGTCACCTGTCACATCTTCCATTTCCTAAAGGTTGCAGCAACTCATGGCCGACCTTCAGCAGTGACAGTCACAGCAGCTACAGAATGTTTATCTTCTTTAGCATGATATCTTGGCTGCATCAATCCAGTAAAACAAAGCATAAACACAAATTCCCATAAAAAGCCACCTGCAAGATACTGGGCCATGGGGTTTATCGTGCTGTGACACTGTTGTAAGACAGTCTGGCTGTTAACAACTAAACAAACAAACAATAAGTTTTAAAGCATTTTAGCCATTTTTTTGAAAGTGATTTATTTAGTGCTGAAGCCTTTAGGAAATGGCAATACCTTCATATTCCATGGAAATGGTTATTGTGTTTGGAACAAACATTACTTCATGTATTTTGTTTTGTTTTCTAATGAAGAATCATGCATGGACTTTTTTACTTTTGATACCACACTGAATGAGTTCCATCTTGAAGCTGGTACATTCATTAAAACTGCATGGCCTTTCCATTGAATAGTTTCACAGACTTTGGTTTTGTTGACACCATTTGCGATTCTGATGTGCATCAGAGCTAAGGCTGTCACTGTGCACTTACAGTTGGGCAAGTTTCTTGGTTTCTATTTTAAGTTCAAATGCTTACATAACATGAGCGTATGAGTATGGGGCCAGGGATACTGACAGTGTACTGTGGTTAGAATATTGAGAAACAATTAAACAAGATAGTATACAACAAATATAGAATTGTTTGAATATAAATTCAAAAATAAGTTTCCATAGCCAAACAGGGTAATAAGCTAGAAATCATAACTATAAAGGAGGCTTTTATGAGCAGTGCTTTACAAATCTTTTGGTTTCTGGCTGTAAGATTCTAGCCATTTGGATCACAAAAGGGTGCACTTTGAAAGGCTCGTGTTATGAAGCTTTATTCTCAGAATACCATGCACCAGAACCTGATCAGCAAAACACTCCAATGCACTTTTAAAGATTTTTATACAGGGAGACAAAAGTCTTTCTTCAGGTCCCCCATACCACCAGTAGTTTTGAAGTCTAACTCCCAAGATTGAAAATTATGTGTCTCTTGCTTCAGTAAACTAAAAATTTACCTAAGGAAAGATTGTTTGAGAGAGTTACTAGTCTTCTATGATGTTTCTAGAATTCTGTAGTACAAAAGAAACCAGACTGAGCTTCGGGGTCTTGAAATCATGTTTTTAAGTTAAAATAAGTTTTTGCGCAGCTCAGTATTGTTGCATTCTCAGTTTAAATGTGTTAATTTATGTTTTGATTAATTAAATTATTTAAATGGTTATACCCAGCCATATATAGGCACTTAAGTGTCTTCCAGATCAGATGTGCTTCTGTTAGAGGAGGGTAAGGGGAAATTGAAAACTGAAGAGAAGATATTAAACTGTAATGAGTTAAATAGAATATTGTGTGCGTGCGTGGACATATGGGTAACTGGTACATGATAAATAAAACCGCTTGTACCGTGCCTTCACCACTCATCACAATATACGTTCCCTAGACTTACAGTACAGGCAGAGTCCACATATTGCATTTATACATTTTTTTTCTATTTTTGTTTCCTAGTTATCTTTGGTGGAATGTAATAACTGCCTAACTTGTTTATTAAATAGGTTGCATATCTGTTTTGTGAATGTGTTATTTCATTGGGTGGTTTTCTATACTGCTTCTGAGGTAAACTGTAATTGTTTTAATAGTATCAGTTAATTTTGTGTTTTAAGTAATGCAGCAGGATTTATGTTTAGATATGTTCATTTTAGTTTGGCTGTGTTTTCTGTTACTCTTATTTAGTGCAAAATTTTAGATGTGCGTCCATTCTGCCAATTGGATGGTTACAGTTGTGACTTTTTAACGTGTGTCTGTGCATATGCGTAAATATATCTATCTATCTATATATATATATATATATATGTGTGTGTGTGTGTGTGTATGTGTATATATATATATATATATATATATATATGTGTGTGTGTGTAAATATAGATATATATATATATATATATATTTTTTTTTTTACTTTAGATTTTGTTCATTCTGCTTTTGTTTGTATCAGCTGACTCATAACTGTGTTTGAGTTTTGGGGTGATAATGTGCATTTTTCAGTGTGTAGAGTACACTGTTCTTTTCTGTGCTGGTATAAATGGAACATGTTGATCAGTTACATGAGTACACTTAAATTGTTAGTGGTGTGCAGAGTGTGGTGATAAATGCTTAATGGCATTCATAGAGTGTACAAGTCTTTTAGTCCTCTTTTATCAGTGCTGCTGTTACCACTAATGTGTAATACAGTTGTGTACGTGTGCAAAACAAACACCATTTTACGAAAGTGCTTGAGGAATAAGTGATGGTAATGCTTGCGTCTGCTGCTCTGTTAGAATAATTGTGCTGCACATAAGTTTGCTGGCACACCAGTTGCTGTGACTGTTGTCTGTCTTGCTGTAGTTCTTGACATCTTTTGGCCTGGCCCAGTAGTTCAAATTTGTTGAGGATTCCTTTTTCTATAAAGACATATTGTGAACCTGGCCTGTCTCCATTGCCTTTAAATGTGTAAATGTCAGTTTCATTAACAAAGTCTAGAGTAGCTTGTTTTGTTTGTCTCTGTATCTCTCTCTCTCTTTGTCTAGTGTGTTGGATATACATTTTGCTTCCTTTGGCTGTTCTCCTTGTGGTTAAAAGTTGCAGGGTGTAGTAACAATCTCTCGTATGGGTAAAGCTGAAGTGCTAGCTTTTCATGGGACTGATTGGATGTATATTTGGTTACCTGTAATTCACTTGGCTGGACAAGGGAATTTGGTGGTTATTTGTATTCGTTTTTGTACCTGATAATTCACTAGCAGAGCTAAGGTCTGCCATCCTACAAGTAAATGTGCTTTGATATGCAATCGCAATGTAAGAGGAGGAAAACTAGAAGGCAAAAAAGATGGAAATATAAGAGACATTGTTAATGGCAGATGTATGTCAGGACTCAGGAGCTGTATTGTATGCATAACCACTGTGGCAGTGTGAAGCCCAGCTTTCCACACAGATACTATTTGAGACATTTTCACTTACCTCATCTCTACTAACTGCATAGTTGCAATAACATTGGAGGGAGGGAAAAACACCTGCAAAGTGTCAAGCATGTGTCATACAAATATAATTATACACTAGAGTCACTGCAGTACAAAGCATTTTGGGAGCTGATGCTTTGAGGAGTTTGCTTCAAGTGTTCCTTTTTGGAAGATCTATATTCGAACATATGTAAACTCCCATTGTGTAGTATACATTGTGCACGACACATACACAAAATTAATTATTTACAACAAAGTGGGCACACTAACATGTGATAAAAAATTTAAGGCTCAAGCTAAGCAGGTAACACGATGTAGACTTGGACTTTGTATGAAAATGTATATATTCTTATACAATGCAGTGGTGAGGCCCCACTAGGAATGCATTTCCTCTGTTCTGGAATATTTATTTATTTATTTGACATTTGTTGACCAGGATAGTCCGACTGGGACAGAGCCCTTTTTCAGTGGAGGCCCGGGGAGAAAAGCTCCAGTATACAGTAAAATAATAATTTACACAATAGAAGAATGCAAAAATAGTAGAACACAAATGTTGCTAAATACACAAATAGAGTTATGATTGTTAATTGCTTATAAATAGGGAGGCAGGTGAGAGTTTTAACACATATACAGTTAGATGGCAACTTAATGTTGTAATGGAGGCAGAGCAAATGGAGGGTAGTTGAGGGGGGATCTATATTAAAATCTTAAAGTCTGACAATATCGAATATGATATTGTTGACACAAGAATACCAAAAGAGCACTACATCGAACGTTTAAACGGAAAATCTCCATAGGGGGAGATTTCCTTTTACTTCAATGTAGTGCATTCTCGGAGTTGGCATATTTAAGTAGGGGGGGGGTGTAGGGGGTGCAGGGGGGCTTGCCCCTGCCTACACATTATTTATTTATTTATTTTTAAATTTAGTATTTTTTGTTGTTGTTTCGATGGTTTAAGACTTCGATCTCTAAAGTTCGATCTTTAGTGATTCGAAGTTTTAAACCTTCGAGATTATAATATAGACCCAGTTGAGAGTGATGTAAGTAGGATAGGTAGGGGGTAGGATTTGGGGGGAGTTTGTAGAGTTAGTGTAGAGGGGTGATAATCAGTTGATAGGATTTGTGGATTAGCAATTGTGAGGGTCCTAGTATGAAATAGGTGGCCTGCGAAGAGTTGGGAAAGGTTATGTACTTACTGACAAGAGGGTAGGTAGGACAGAGCAGGCCTTGAGGTGTAAAGGTAAGGGGTAGCAGGAAGATGTGTGGGGAAGAGGGGGGTTGATAGGTGGTAGGGAGGGGAGGGAGGATGAGATGGATAGTAGGCTGATGAAGGGAAGGTGAGAGAGGTGTGAAGAGACCAAGATGTGTACTAGGTTCAAGGGGGGGAGGTTGCAGGGACAAGTAGTGAGGTGGGTAAGGTAGTGTTTAAGAGAGATCTTAAAAGTATGGGTCTGGGGTAGGCTTCTTAGAGTCAAGCTTGTTCCAGAGGATGGATGGAGAGTAGCTGTATAAGCTCTATATAAATTCTGTCCTGCACATTTGTTAAGTTTGTAAATTTGTAGCAGATATTTCAGGGCAAAGTAGATACATTTAAACAAGGGTGCCTGAAGGCGCAAACAAAATGCCATATGAAGATAGAGAGCGAGATCTAAATATTTACGTCTTGGAGAAGATACGCGATATGGGAACTGTCAGAAGTTACAAAAAAACTCAAAGGTTCATGTAGTTTAAGGGAAGGCAACACATTATTGGGAACCAGGTTTTGGAAGGTGAATGGTTAAGGAGAAATATAAGAAATTCTCACAGGAGGGTTGATGAATAAGTACTTTATTCATTTGTTAACCAGCTAATCCCAGTGGATGCAACTGTCATTTTTTCATGGATGACCCTGAAGAACTGTTTGATTAAGTGACATGCTTACACCAAACGTGTGGACCTGCGGTTCTTTTCATACTGAGCATGATTACTGTTGCAGCAACACATCATCAGTAGGGTAAAATGAACCTGTGTCATGACAGTCTAAACAGATCATGTTCCCTGTTAGTGGGTGAAGTCCAACACTTTGTGAATTCTGCTCCGTAATGATAGGAGAGAAGAGCCAACATCGAATGATCCAAAAGTGATGTCTCTATGAATGCTTGGCCGCTACAAGCCAGCTGTCCATGTGGTAACTTTTCTGATACTTCCTTCTTAAAACCCAAAAAGCCAGAGGGATCATGAGGTGCCACTTTCACAGTCTTTATTCATTCTGAAAATCAATATCAAGCAAACTTTTGCTCTTCTGCTCCGCATAAGGGTTCTGTCCTCCCTGAGCTCACCTTAGGACACTTGCATTACTCTTTGACAAGTGTACCAGCCCAGTCAAACTTCCCACTTGGCAGTGTCCCCGGACTGGGTCATGCCTGAGTGCTTTGAACCAGAAGTAAGAGCCCTGGTGGGCCTCACCCCTCCCCTGCCTCACTTGGTAAGCGAAAAAATGACAGGAGTAGTGGTATTTCACCTGCGGCCAAGGAATCCCACTTATTCTACAGCTCTCATGTCTCTTCACAGTGCGAGACTTGAGTCAAGCTCAACAAGGTCTTCTTTCCTCACTGATTCTGCCAAGCCCATTCCTTTGGCTATGGTTTCACTAGATAGACAGGGACAGTGGGAATCTTGTTCATCCATTCATGCCTGTCACTAATTAGATGACAAGGCCTTTGGCTACCTTAACTCATTCCCTTCAGTACAGTTCTTTTGAGTGTTTATGTTTAACTCCTGGTGGTTGTGGCTTGAGCCTTTAGAAAATGAAGTTATCACCTTAACATTCTAACAAATACTCATTGACAGAGGTCAAATATCAATACAGTTGTATTTGCCATCATGTATGTTTCAAGATAAAATATTCTCATACCTTGTATGTAGCATGGTTTTGGAATTATTAATGCAAATTTGAACAAGTAATATTTGACACCTAGAGGCACAGTAGGAGGTAACTGCGGAAATGCCTGGAGGCGCACTCAGCTGTAATGAATTGAGAAAGTCATAGTTGCTCCTTCTGTTTACTCGCGCTTCATTACATTTCTTCAGTTTGACATTCAGAGCACTGGGCAGAATCAAATCATGTGAACACCTGTCTCAGGCCTTTGCAATGCTTTGTTTTATTTAAACAGTCTGATTCCCCTGGTCTGCACCATTTGTAAGTCAGCTGCTAGATGCCAGTCTAGACCAGTGCCCACCATAGCTAAGACAGTCCACAGGAAGGGTATGGCGAATGCCGAAAGTCAACAGTAGAAGAATGGTGGTAGAAGGAATCAGTCCCCATATCCTGGTCTTATAGAAAGCAACTTATTAGCAGCTCAGTCTTAATCCTATGCACTATCAAAGCAAGCTGACCAAGAAATGCATAAGTGAGACTAGAAGTTTAGGTTTCCAGGGCAAAACACTCTACAAAGAATCGAGTACATAGTAGTATAAATACCACCATAGATCTCCCCTGAAAAGAGGCTACTAGACTAGTGGGGCTAACCCAGTCAACAATAAATAAATAAATAAAATGAAATTGTGACATGAAAATGTAAACCTTCACTCCCTACAAGCCCTTCTTTCCCTAGAGAATACTGGTATCTGTGTAGTGACTGAGACACTGTTTAAAACAGCGGAGAGCACTCTAGCTGTGCAGGGCTATAATGCCTACCTCATGATTAGACTAGCTACTGCCTACCTCATGATTAGACTAGCTACTGCGCAGAAGGTGGGTGACAGGTGGAAGTGTCTCAGTCTTCATGCAAAAGATTGCATCAAGGCTGGTAAAGCAGCATGATGCACTAGAGTTTCTTCATGTCCAAATAACCATCAGAAAGGTCCCATACTATATATATGTGCTAGCTGTAGAACTCCCTCTATGACACAGTAAAGCCAGACTGTTTATCTGCAGGAGCTAGAACATAGAATCACTGAGAATTAAACCCAGAATCATTTTCCTAGATGATCTAAACTTTCCAAATGTAGATTGGGAAATCTACCCCACCACTAGTGCACAAGCACACAGATTCCTAGACTTTGTCAATACAAATGCCCCGGAACAATTAGTCAGAGTACCTACTAGGGGAAATAACTTCTTTGATTTTGTTCTTACTAATATGGGAGTATCTTGCCCCATCCCTTGCATATCTTCCTCAATTGTTAGGTCTAACTACAAAGCAGCCTCTTTCAAAATAAACATGAAACCAGAGATCCCTTCTACCCAAGGCACATTTAAAAAATTCTTTAAGGCAAACTACCTACTCCCAATTGGCAAGCTTCAAATCCCCACCAAACCCAGTTAACTCCACTGAATATGCAGAAACACGTACACCATCACATTAGACCAGCATGTAAACAGCTGAATAGATGCAGCTGTAACCTGCAATAACAACAGCAGGTCAAACACCTGAAACAAACTCACATAGTCAAACTATAATATCAACAAGCTTTACAATAAAAGGAAAATAATTTTGACTGAAATAAACAAACAACTCAGGAGCTTAATAAAATCCACCAAGGGCAAGTTTGAGGCTAAAACAGCTACCCAAGCCAAAGACAATCACATTTTTTTTAGTAATGTTCAAAATATGAACAGCATAATGCAGCACTGTGCTGAGCTGTTTGTGAATGATATCTGCACTGAGGCTGATAAAGTAAGCTGTAATTTTAACACTCTCTCCCCTCCTTCCATTCCTAAGATTTACCTAAAACTGGTTCGCCTCCAGCTATCACACAAGACCAAGTCGTAACAGTGATGTGAAAAGCTAAAAATGCCATATTGATGGGTCCTGACAGTATCCCTGGATGCATCTTAAATAGCATGAATCATGATTTAGCTACACCTATAACAACAATGTTCAGCCTCAATACAAGTTTTGCAACAAGCGAATAGTTAGCAACTACAGTCATTCCCCCTGCATAAGGGTGGACCTTCCACAGACCCATAATTATGATTAGCTTCCTATGCACAGCCATGGAAACACTCATGATGGAAGTAATCAATGAGGACATAAGGAACATCCAAACACTGGACCCATCTCAGTTTAGATTTATCAAGGGCAGTTCATGCTTACTCAGCTTGGTGGACTTTTTTGAAAAAGTCACTAAAACAATGGATGAAGACAGGTGGCACATACCACATATTTCGACCTGGCCAATTCTTTTGACACAATTCGCCACTCAGGCATAGTGGAAAAGCTAAATAAACTGGGAGGAAACCTCTTTGTCATGTGCTGGATTGCCAGTTGGCTAACAGATAAGATGCAGGAAACCGAAATTTGTGAGGTTACCACCACAAAGAGACCAGTCACCAGAGGTGTCCCCAAGGGTTCTGTGCTGAGACCTCTCTAGTTTGGCATCCACTTTTCTGAAGTAAAAGTTAATACCAAAGGGCTCTGGCTAATTAAGTTTGCAGATGACTGCAAGCTAGAAGCAGTCGCTGCTCTGGAACAGACTCCCCATCCATGTAAAACAAAGTTCATCCATGTTTATATTAAAACAGAACTTGGATCTGTGGATGGGAAACAGAAAATTTAACCCAGCACTATGCCCTACTATTAATGGACAAAGGCAGCTTTTAAATGTTTTTATCCCATGGATTGGTCCCCTTAAATTATCTGTTGTGTGATCCTAGTTATTGTCATTAGGGGTAGTATTTAATTATCGACCACGGGATGGGTAAGGTCAGCCTCTAAAGAAATGGAATAGGTTAATTTAAGCCCAAAAAGGAAAGTGACATGGCAGCTGGCCTACTACTTCCTATGAAAACTATTCATAGTATGATGATAGGTAATTAAGTTGTACTTCTGACACCTACATAACTTGAGAGTCATAGAAACTCAACAGTGCTGATCTGTCATATTCCTCACCATTGTTGCTCAGATGGTACCAACGTTTTATTGCTTTGTTTTCCTTGTATTCTTCATCCTTCATTTAGGGCTTGCTTCCAGAGTGAAGTGTATTTTATTTACTGATGTGCTTGCCATGCAAGTTTTGGACTGTTGAAGTAACTTGCTTGGAGTTGTATAATATGCAGGTGGAAAATTCTGTAAGCGAAATTCTGGTTTCTTAAGAATTCTGTGTTCATTTCTTACCATAACCACTACGCTGTAGTGTAGAACCAAAACACGATTCCCGTTATATCTTTACTGATGTATATCAGACAGTAACACTGCTTGCAGACAGCAGTGACTTTTATGTTCAGATGCAGCTCTTCTGCATGTTTTACCACCTGTGAGCAGTCTTTGTAATTAGCTGTCAGATAGGAGAGCAGTGCATTTTGTTTCCTCAGACATTTGTTAGTACCATAAGCCATAGTGCTGTCTCACACTTATCAACAAATTTGACATCAGGCATACAAACACTAAACTACTCGTCCTTACGTATGTCAGTGTGAGTTGGCATGACACCTCACACTGTAGTGGGCATAGATTATCGTTCTGATGAGCATGTGATAAGTTTCTAAAATACGACTATGTTAAAAGCATTTTACAGTTGTATGATGGTAGTAGCTATGAGGTAGGTTATAACTAGCTGATATGTGTGGAGAAAAGGCCTTCACTTGAGTGAAATAGAAACTACTCCCTGCACTAAGTTTATTAACATGTATAGTACAGCCTTTTCATGAATTGCCCAGTTTAGACATCCTGTAATGGTTTCCTCAGACATTTCTATCACGCCACTGTCAAATGTCTCAGGGTGGGACTTAAATGGAGTATGGTAATGCACTGTCAAACCTGCATAATCAGGAAACTTTAGTGACAGCTAGAAGATGTTAAATAAAAGGGCCTTTTTAGATTTAGAATTCCAACATAATTAGAATTTTGAAACCTCCATATAAATCCAGGAAACTTCACTAAGTGTGTTTCACCATACAAAGAAATGCATGAACCAGATTTACTGTCTCAGCTAGCCAACACAGGTTTTGTGGAACATTGTATGTTGTTCTGTGTGAATATTTTCAGTGTTTTGTCATCCTGTTAGTTCCATCTGTGAACATTTCCTTTTGTATTTCTCATTGTTTGGGGGGAATCAGGTGAAAATCCCAGTAGCAAGTTGCACTTATTACATTCCTTTGTTGTCTTCCTTCAGAGAACATGCAGCTTCGGGGGCTTTGACCTGTCCAATCGTGTGGTGCACATAGGAAACAACGGCTCTGAACCACTAGTGAGTACAAAGTGGCCATGTTTTCTAATCTAACAGTGAACAAGTTGCTGCCACTACAATGCTTTTTGTACTTCGAAACACTTGATACAGAAAACTTTTGCTCTCAAGAGGTCCTTGTTTAATAATACCTCCTAAATATTTGCTGATGTGTTCTGAGGCAGTGTACTCAATTTATGCAGGACATATTCTACTAAACTAAATAGAGAAATGTTTATTTTCTGTCAAGTTGATAAAAATCTGTATTTACAAAATAAAAATAAATTCTGTTATAGTTAGCAATATCTGTATCAGCTGAACAGATGAGATCACAGGTCAGTAGAGTAATAACATGTAATCCCTGCAGCTGCTGTCATATCAGAAGCACACTTTTAACACTTGTTCTCAGTTGTACATAAGTTTATATGGATAATCGTTTTCTTTTTATTTAGTGAAGTACTGAGATTGTTTCTAGAAAAACTAGATGACCAATAAATGATGAATGCTTTCAGGGGGTTGGCGGCTGGCATAATGGTTTAGGTGGTTACCTCACAGACACAA
This sequence comes from Protopterus annectens, assembly GCF_019279795.1. Lineage (NCBI taxonomy): Eukaryota > Metazoa > Chordata > Ceratodontiformes > Protopteridae > Protopterus > Protopterus annectens. The sequence continues at coordinate 1,732,244,943 of NC_056725.1, forward strand.
GATCCATGGTTTGATTTTCGCCTTTGAAGAAAAATTAACTGGGCATGTAAGGGCAACTGACATAGTACTTATGAACCTATTTCATTACCTGATCACATCTCTGAATCGCTTATAGACTACCGTGTGTCTTAGAATAACTCAAAGCCCTTTTAGTTCACTTTTGTCTCTTTTCCAGTATTTGTGCTGCAGTCTGGAGGAGAGCATTTTGTGTGTGTTGTCTGTGTGTGTGTGGTACATGGGACCAGGAGGAATAACCCTGTGGATACAGCATTTGTAGCTCATCATATTTGTTGACAATTTATGGCTGACTGCTGATCTGCAAGTCTGGCATTTGTAAAGATGCAAATGACTGACATGCATGTGTCAGAGGTCCAACAATACTAGCCCTACTGACCAGTAGGAAACTCAAAGGCAGCTGGGGAATGATGTCAGGCAACAGACATCTTTTATCTGTTCATTCTGTGGAACCAATATTTTCTACTTCATTGTAGCAAGAAAGAGAGAGATCTTGTTCCAGCAGTCAGTAGGCTGAGTAGCTGATCCTGGAGAGGATACCATAATTTCACAGTTCCTACAGACACACACATGCACTCATTCACATGCTGACATACAGCATGTATCTGAGCAGTTTCAAGCACTGCTTAACTCTGGGATGTAGGAGGGTGTGAGAACACCTGGTAAAACCCTGTGTAGTCCCAGGGAGGACATGCAGACTCAGCACAGAAAGCACTCCACTTGGGAACTGACATGGACAGACAATTGCAACACCAGCCTATGTCATGCTCTGGTGAGTGTATGTTGCATCAGGTAATGTCATGTTTTCTTCAGTCTGGGGTATGGTATATACACTGTATAAACTTACAGGCTGCTGCACATTGATCATGTCTAGCACCAGACTGCCAGTGGTAGTTATTAGGTATAAACTGACTGCTGCCTGTAGCACTTCAAACGACTCAGATAGTCACTGATAAAAACAAACTGATTTTATTTAATTTGCAAAAGTTACAAAAGTTGAGCGCTTTTGTTCTGTATTACATAATGAACTTCATCAGAATTAATAAACCATTCAAAAACAGCTGTTTAACTATAAAACCATGTAATCACGTGTTTCCAGTACTGCAATGAAACGTTACTCCAAGTTAATCACTAAACACTTAATTTTAAAGAACCTTTACATTAAAATTCACCTAGTTCACACAATTAAATTCACAGAGGCTAACACCTCCATGTTTCAAGAATTAAAAGGCTTCAATTTTAAAACAGGATTCATTGAGATGGAGTCATTCAACCCTCTATGACTTGTGGCTTGTAATTTTAATTACCACTCTAATTCACGTTTATTCAGGTGTTCGTTCCCTTTAATCGTTGCATGTTTGTTCAATTACTAAAAATCCAAACTTATGTTCTCTAAATTGTTGGATGTGTCTAAAAAGTGCATTAGTAACTTTCCCAGGTCTTACATCCAACAAGTATTCATAAATTCTACTTTTTAGCTGTCTGATAGTCTTTCCTACATAAAATGCAGGACATTGTTCGCAGATGGCTAAATAAACCACTCTTTGTGAAATGTTTCTTAATATACTTTATCTCTTATTTTTACATTATCCACTGTTGTAATATGCGGACATTGCGAACAATATCTGCATTTAAACATTCCCTTTTCTATTAATAGTGATCCAATCACAATCCAATTTACCTCGCTTGAACCAGTTGTCTTCCTGTATACCAGGATTGGCTTGTCCCCCATTTTATTAAATATGGAACTGTCCATTCTAGCTCATTATGACACATTGGGAAGATAGGTTTATTTATTTAACAGCCAATTTAAGAACTCATGGTCTGTTTACACACATTTCCCGCATGACATCTTTATTTTATAAAATGATACTCAGCAAAATTTAGATTAATTTTTAAGTTATATTAATAACGCGTGTGAATTCTTAAAATTCAGTTAGAATGTAAATACAGATAAAATTATCTATTTGGATATGGAAATAACTAAAGACACCCTAAAGGCATGTTTTATTTCTAATGTGCATAGGAAAAACACGTTCTTGAATATGTATCTATATATTCACAGATGGCACCTGGTTTCACAAAAGAAAGCAGTCGTGAAAGGACTGTAGATTTTTTTTGTGAGACTCATTGCTCCTCCTACTGTTGGAACTGTCTGGGTATCCTTCTTCCACATTGCCCTCATTTCTGCCTGCAAATCCTGGTGTTTTATGACTTTGTCTCTCTCTCTGTATATAAGATTATCTGCCATTAACTCCTCCTCTGGCCTCTAGGTCTGAGGTCAGACAATTTCTTAAAGGCATATCTTCATATCATGGCTCCCAAGAAACCTATTCTGCCTTCTTGGGACTCAAGTTTTGTTCTTGAAAAATTGATTCTGTCTCCTTTTGAGCCTGCAGCTTCAGCTTCCTTGCAGCATTGTACATGGAAGACTGTTATTCTTTTGGCCCTTACTTCAGCTAAGAGAGTCTATGAACTCCAGGCTGTTATGGCTGTTCCTCCTTTTTTTTTTTTTTCATGGGGACAGGGTGTCTCTTGATGCTAATCTTTCTTTTATGCCCAAGGTGGTTAACAAATTATTTTTTAATCAGTCTATTAATTTGCTGTCCTTTTTTCCTTCTCCGCAGTCTACTATTGAGAAGGTTCTTCACACCTTGGATTTGCATAAACAGCTCAGATATTGTTTAGATAAGACCAAGGCCATTCGCACATCTGAGCGACTTTTTATTTTCTATCATCCCAGATCTATGGGTTTAGCTGTTTGTAAGCAATCCATATCCTCCTGGATTTTATGGCCATTTCTTTTTTTTTGTTCCTTTCTGCCTCTGTAAAGGCTTATTCTTCTAGGGCTGTTGCTTCCTCTGGTGTTTTTTTTTCAAAGGATTAGATACCAGTTCCTTCCTTGAGGCTACTACTTGGACCACTATCTATACCTTTCCTAAGCATTATAAATTGGATGTTTTTTCTAGAGCAAGAGCTGGCTTTGCCAGAGCTTTCCTACATGCGTTTCTTGAGGGCCCTTCTGGGCCTTCCATCTCCCAAGTTTCCTCCTCATCTTTTGTAAAGAATACTGCAACGGTGATATGGAAGGAAGTAGTAGAGCTAGATGTCCTTCTCTTCGTTGTTGCAGTATTTGCTCCCTCCTTCCTCCCCTTCTGCTCTACTCTTTTTCATTCTCTCTTCCTGGCTTAGAATTCCTTTACTTTCATTTTACTCCTCCTGGATGCACATGACCCTCCTAATTCCTAGGACTTTGTTCCTCCTGGGCTTATTCAGTTCTGTGGAATGTATGTCCTTATGTTACCTTTATGCCCTACGCCTTGAGCAGGGAGCATACATGTGACATACAATGTCTATAAAATCCTAAGGCTTTGGTATACTGGCCGGATGTTGGGGTACCCTTGGCAGGGAATCCCTTTTGTAAAGAATACTGCAACAGTGAACTAAGGCCATCTGCTGTTATGGTTAGGTTTTACACAACTGTATTTTCTTTCTAATACTGACTATTAGCTGGTAAGTTGCTTGGTTAAAGAACTCCAAACACCAACAAACAATGCAACAGCTGAACACATTGTTGTCTACTTCTGGTTTGATTTCCATTCCCATTTGACACTGATATGATTCTAAGCAGGGAAGTCATCTCAGACTTATTCTCCTTGTGTTTTAAAACTTTCACTATGTTTCTATCTTGTTAGGTCAGCAGATATGTACGCAGTCCTGCGATTGCAGATCTAAATGTGTAATCAATTTCAAAGATGCCCATACCTCCTTCTGAATGAGGAATACATACTCTTGGTAAACACTGATTTTTGTATATCATTTGACAGTCGTGAAGTATTTCTCCTGTTTTCCAGTCAAGCTAATCCAATACCATTTGAGGCCAGTCTTTCGTATCAAAACTGTAAGTTAAAACAGAAAAAGCAAATTGGTTTATAGCTTGGACTTTGTTTCTAGATGTCAGGACTGTTTTCAGTATTGATTTTCAGCTTTTAAAATATTCCTTACTGATTTTTTCCTCTTTTGATTTCTCCAAGTCTCCTGGATTTCTAATACCATGACACGAATAGACCCTATTGCTAAGTCAAAGTATGATTAAAGTTCGTGAAATTGGTATTGTTTCAGTTTCTGATGTTGGTCAAAAGGGCTCTTCGCAGCACCCACAGTGTGCCCAGAACTGATGACTCCTGCAATTCATATGGAGTTACATGTATCCCTAGAATTTTTAAGTAAGAATAAATTATTTTTTATGAGACCTATTGCTCCTACTACTATTGGAACTGTTTGGGTATCCTTCTTTCATATTGGCCTAATTTCTGTCTGCAAATCCTGTTATTTGATGACTTTGTGTCTCTCTATACACAAGACACTGTAGTCACTGGGTGTAGTGATTTCAGTGATTAATGCTGGTTTTGTCTTCCTTTCATGAGTACTATATCTGGTTTTCTCGTATCTGTTTTTTGAACTATTGGTAGTAGCTAAGCTCATGTGATATAAGCTTCATCATTCTCTATAATACTTTGTGCTTGATGTTTCTAGTGGTTCAAGTTCCTAATGCTTCTCAGTACTTCAATATTGTAAAATTTGTACAATTCCCAGTATTACAGCCATTAAGTATATAGGCCTTCTGCCATTAGTGTATCACACCCAGCAACAAGACGTGTGACTGTTTCCCATTCTGTTTTACATAACCTACATTTGTTTGTTTCTCCCATATGTTCAATGGACTTTGTAAACCAACATGTACATAGTCCACTATCCTGGGCCACTAATATTAACCTTTCATCTTTTGGTTTAAATTCATGACTCCATAACCATTCCAGCATCAGATCCTGATCGACATGAGGTTGTTCCAGGAGTTTTCTGTACATGCAGCTATATTTATGCCTTTTCCACATTTATTGCCTCTCACTGGAGCCTTCTTATATACTTTCTTTTGTTTTTTGGCGCATTCAGTTGCTGCCTGATTTTTGTCTACTTCTGGTTTGGTTTCCATTCCCACTTAACACCAATATGGTTCTGCTAAACTGAACAGGAAGTCAGCTTAGATTTGTTCTCTTCATTGTTTCAAAACTTTCACTATGTTTGGATTTGGTGAGGTCAGCAGATACGTATGCAGTTCTACGATTGCAGATCTATACATGTAATCAATTTTGAGATCCATACATCCTTCAGAATAAGGAATATATAATCTTGGTATACACTGATTTTTATTTACCATTTGATAAGCATGGGGCATTTTTCTTATCCAATTGATCCAATACCTTTGGGGGCCATTAAATTCCCCCCAAAACTGTATTTTAAAAGAGGAAGAGCAAATTGGGTTATAGTTGGAATTTGTTCCAAGATGTCAGGGCTGTTTTCAGTATTAAGTTTAATCTTCTAAGTTATACTTTATTGAATTTTCCTCCTGTGTTATTTTTCTAATGAGGGGTCAGGCTTTGCAGTGTCATATGTACCCTGTTTTGGATATGGAGTAAACTAGTGTACAGCATCCCAGGCATCCTCTTTAATCATTGAATAATTAATTATTTTCCAGTTATGAGTCCAAAATTTAGGTAGAGATGTATAAACACTTTCACGGAAACGTTTTGTGATAATGACTGTAACTGTGGAATTGCTGTGGTGTGGAGAACATAAGCTTTGTTTTTTCTCTTAGAATGAGAGGGGTGAACCCTACACTAAATTGCCTGTTTTTTCTTCTCCAGGGTAGGGAAGGAGAATGCATTTACAAAGAAGTGAACAAGTCGCCGAACCCTTCCCGCATCTCACTTGGTAAGAAAGTGAAATCGGTGAAAGAAACCATGAAGAAGAGGATGTCCAAAAAGTACAGCAATTCTTTTTCTGAACAGGTATGATGGTCACTGTTACTGATACTACCACCATTGTGGCTTCCCCCGTTGTAACTTGAAAACTAGAATATAATTTATATTGTAGTCTGTACATGATTGGTAAAACTGTATAAAGGCTGTATGCGTTAAACAGATCAGCGTATATATGACCAAATAACCAAAAATGTATACCAACTATATGCTAAAAAGGACTGTAGCTCACTGCAAATGCTTACTTTAAAAAAATCACTTTTAATAGAAAACAAAAACTAACCCCTGAGGGTTAAAACTGTTTTACACACAGGTTAAGTGCTTTCATCTGCTAACTTGAGACTTCATCACAACAGTGAAATGTGTGTTGCTCCCCCCTATATAATACATTTTTAAAAAAATTAAGATCCATTGGGAATGCTCAATCAATTAACCTTCTCATGAATAAAACATAACCTTATGCATATTCATTAATTCTGCTCATTCAACCTGCACAGTTTTGTATTACACCCTGTTGCCATACAGTTTCTAGGTTTTTGAGAGCAGTATTTATTTATTTAGTATAAAATTTAATAAATAAATATAAAACAAATGTGCCATTAATACAATCAGTAACCTGTTAGTTGAATGTAATCAGGGAGCTGTCCAAACCACATTGTGTATTCTTTTCTTAATACAAACAGTATCTATATGTGTTACGTATAGGTAAATCTGATGGTGGTGTGTCCAGATCCATAGTGTGTTGAATAAGCTATGTACTGCCATTTCATCTCCCCATTGAATTGTCAAAACTCGGATTGCCGAGTCAGAATACATAAAAAAGACAGAAAATACCGAAGAAGAAGAGCGAGTTTTGAATATCCACTCTTCTGCTTTAAACTTATTTTTTTGCAGTTGCAAGCCCCAAGCTTACACCAACTGTGAATCTGCTATACATCTGAGTAGGGGAATTTTCCAAGAACTGGCAATCTCAGACCTAGTATATGCACGTCTTGATTTTCAGTCATTTGGTCTCCTGAGTTTAGATTCGGCAATCTGAATACTGACATTTTAAAAGGCTACTCTTATTTCAGATTTTCTGTGATATTTAACCAAGAATATCCCACAGGAGGATGGGTTGTTAAGGTTAGACAACTGTATGAGGAAATTGAGTAATTACTCATGTGACAAGATAGAATTAACTGTGGAGTTCATGGAACTGATTTTGAAACATAATTATATAATGTTTGAAGGTGAATATTATATCCAAACAAAGGGAGTAGCAATGGGGGCCGCTTGTGCCCCCATTTTTGCCAATTTATATTTATATGATTGGGAAGTTAAATATATATTCACAAGTAAGTGGTTTCATGAGGTATCTTGCTACTATCGATTTTTGGATGATATATTTTTGATTTGGAAAAGTAGTAGAGAAGAATTGGAATTATTTATGGGCTATTTGAATTCAAGGAGTAATGACCTCAAATTTACTTTTAGTGTGGACCCACATTCTATGCCCTATTTAGATACATTAATTGTAGTGGATGATGGAAAAATTAGATCTAAAATATTCAGGAAAGAGACCTTCAGTAATGGATATTTAGAATACACAAGCTCCCATCCAACAACACAAAAAAAGAGTATAATCAAGGGGCAATGTATTAGGGCCGCCAGGATGACATCGGAATACACAGATCTGGTTATGGAGTTACAGTTTATAGGGGATATGTTCATTCAAAGGGGGTACCCCAGATGGATGATTGAAAATGTAACCAGGTATGTAGAGAACGAATGGGGTAAAAAATATGTACCCCTGTTGGGGAAAGGACCCCTGGTTAAAGTAAATAATCTTGAAAACATAAGGAGTGAGATCCCCATAGACTATACCAGAGCCTGCATACTACAACACACTCCTTGGACCACTAATATTAAAAATATTATTTCCAATTATTGGAACATACTAAAAATGGATAGGATTGTGGATATAGTGGGGGAAACACCTAGATTTGTTTCAAGGAATGGGTGTAACATGAAAATGGAACTGGAAAGGAAAACATGTACTAGGGCATATATACTGGAGGGGAAAGGTACAACTAGATGTGGTACATGCAATCAGTGCAGGTACATTTTTCCAGCAAATAGTATTAAACTGGAAGATACAGTTTGGACTGTGTTAAAGTTTAGGAAAGGTAATTGTAGGACTTCTCACCTAGTGTATCTTGACAAATGTTCCACGTGTCCTAGTTTACTACTTAGGGAAGACTGACAGAAGTCTGAGAGAAAGAATATATGACAACTATTACTGTATAAAGAAAAAAGACCCAAAAAATGCTCTATGGAGACATTTGGAAGGAAGCAGTAATTGTAGTATGTTTCATTTTGGCATCTTAGACATAGCCAAGGAGAATCCTAGGGGAGGGAACATTAGGAATAAACTAGGTGAGTTAGAAACTAGGTGGCAAATTAAGTTGGATGCATCTACCCCGCCTGGGTTGAATGACCACATATCAATTAAACCAATCCTGGCAAATATGGGGTAGACAGATCTATTGGGATTGTAGTTATTAACCCTATGCATGGAATTTGTACTATTAAAACTTTTCTAAATCATTCATATGCACAGGGTGCATTGAGTTAATTGATTGTATTTATTTGTCATAAGCAAGGTTTCTTAATAGCAATGCTTAAAGGAATTTTCAAATGATTATTTTAAATAAATGGCACACTGGCACTTTAAATTTTTAAAGTTTTAAATTCACATTGCAATTAATCAATTAATTATTTGATTGAAAATGTGTGTATATAAACCTAATGGACAAGAGATGACTTTGTTCTGAGGAAGTCTAGGTGTTTTAGATGAAAGCGCTTAACCTATGTCTGAATAAAGGAAGTTTTTTATACTATTTTGGAGTGCCAGTATTTCAAATCTGAGCCAGGGGGAACAGACTGTGTACTATTGATTTTTTGAGTTGACTGTTTCTTGAGTTTACTGAGTTTCCATTTAACCAAGAATAATAGACAAGTATCAAGATATTAAATGATTTATTTTGTCTAAAACATTGGCATTCAGGGTACCTGACCTGACAGGTTAGTAGCATTGATCTAAATGCACTGTAGCCTCTTTCATTCCTGATGTCAGAAGGACATCTTAATTATGTCCGTACCGTTTATTAACCAGAGCAGAACACTGATTCAGATGAACTAATTACAAGTTCAACCCATGAGTGAAGAGAATACACTGAAAAGGTAAATAGTGTGGATGCATGCAGTGTAAATACATGTGTTTATATAAGTGTACGTTAAGTATTGTGTGCAAAACAAATGTTGAGGATATAAGCAATGGAGTTAGTATTTACAAGATATTTACAGGATATTTATAGGCTGTATGGGGGGGGGGCTTTAAGAAGAGGACAGGAGATATCACAAATGAAATGGTAAGCAATAATGAATGGATGGAGGAATGGGGAGGAAGGAATGAAAGGAGAGGGCAGATGAGAGTAAATGTTTAGGGGAGGTTATGGTATTTAATGACAAATATGAGGGTCAGTCATATTCCTGGCTGGAGCAGTTTTACTGAAACATTTTTCATGGAATGAAAGCACAGCACTGGAACTCTTCAAGGTTAGGCCCATTGTTACGAGATATGTGGGGAGGTAGTTACAGGTTCAAACAGAAAGGTTATTTATGCAGGAGTGTGGGTAGGCAGAAACCCATCTGCTGGAGTTTAAGGGAAACTGAATAGGTGAAATGTGGGATGCTCAATGATTAGCAGGACATAACATTATGTTCCACTATTTCAGGTCTCAAAACATCTCCTATAAAACATTAGCATTGCACAGCAACATTATTACTAAAAGATGCCACATCATACAAACTTATAAAAGCTATGAAAGCTTTAGTTCTGTCCAAGTAGAAACGTAACTGCCTGTGTATGTCCAAAGAATGCAGAATTTTCTCACCCTTGTTCTGTGGATTAGGATAAAAGGTTGGCAAGTGAATGGTTTGGTTAAGGGCCACACTGGACACCACCTTAGGCACAAATGTAGGGTTTGTCCTCAGAGAAACACTGCCTGGTTGAAAAATGATGAATGGTTCCACAGCCATGAGTGCTTGTAACTCCGAGACTTGCCTTGCAGAGGTTATTGCTAGGAGCAAAGCTGTTTTCCAGGATAAGAAATTTATATCTGCTGTTGATGCTGGCTCGAAAGGAGGCAGTGTGAGTTTTTCTAAAACATAATTGAGGTCCCAGGCCAGAATTGGTGCTCTCCTTGGTGGCCTAATGTTTTTGGCCCCTCTGAGGTACTGCCTTATTAAAGAATGAGAAAAAATAGGCGGTTCCGTATTCTAATGGGCTGAAATGGCAGAGGCATGAATCTTGATTGATGAGAAGGAAAGGCCTTTGTTCAGCATCTCAGTTAGGTATTGTAAAATCTGAGGGATATTTGGTACACATGTGTCAATGCCTTGCTGCTGGTTCCAAGCACAGAATCTCTTCCATTTTTCTGCATAATAGGTTCATATGTTCATAGGCTGGTACTAGGCTATCAGCCCTAGGGCCTATACAAGCCTAGCCATAACAATTCCCTGGCTATTTCTTCCCACATTATTTACTTTCCAATATTGTTGCTTCAGGTGTTGGAAGTATTCTAGCTTGTGCGGCACAACATTTCATAATTGGAAAACCAAACCAATTGCTCTTTCTGAAGTTCCAGTTAGATTTCACCTACATTTGCTATTTTTTTTATTGATCGTGTCTTTCTGGGCTTGGTGATATTGCTCTTTGTATTTTCTGTTATTCTGACTGCCCACAGCATTGCATGCAGATGCAGTGTGCTTTCTTTTAACTGTACTTAATCCAAGTAAATGAACAAAGAGAAACTGGCCCCCAAAATAGCATTTTGTACTGAGTACAGAGAAGGGCAGTGAAGGTGACTGTGCCTTATGGTGGGGTACATACCTCACATACAAATGCACCTACAAATCTGATATTCTAAGTTAGGAGTTGGAAAGTTGTTAGTGTGTGGTGCACAGATTGCAGTCACAGCTGCCTGTGTTGTAACAACAAATGCACAGTGTACCCTTTCTACATCTTGTTCATAAGTAAGTACTAGACTATCTTCCCCTGTTGGCCATTTTAAGCCTAGCCATTTTCCCTTGGTGAGAATCAAACCCTGTACCTCTTTTCTGTGAGGTAAGCACCTTAGCCATTATGCCAACCAACGACCCCTATGGTAACCTCCAACCCTATATTACACAGCTGCAGGGCATACTGTTCATTTACTTTGTAAATGCATTTTAACTGAACACTTTTCCTTTTTTAATACACTAAAAAAAATGTGCACTGATGTGCTTTAAAAGACCTGAACTTGACTGAACCCAAGTAAAAGTATCAAAGATTCTGGCTTTCTGCACATCAGTAATTTCCTACCCCCACTTGATGAATTGTTTATATAAATGTGGAGGGTAGGGTTTATAGCTATTGCTGGAGACCAGTTCTGCTAGTCCAGAGACTTGCGCATATGTAATACGCTTTGTAATTTCACTGACTTTCAGCTCACTGAAGTGAAGTACTGGCATTGTGCAGAGTATTGTAAGGTAAGTGTATGCTCTTTTCCCCATTGTAGTGCAGTCCTGGAGTTAGTATATATAGCTAGTGGGGTACCCCTCCACACTGGGCAGTGTGCGTGGCGTAGCCGCCCACCTAGTTTGGGTTTATGTTGTCTTCTGGAAAGCGTTAGTCAATGGTGGTGTAAGTGTGCATAGCTATGGTTTAAAATGTAGTGTTCTGAAATTCAGCATTATAACATTTCGGTGAAATATAAAATCAAACTAGTTGGGGGGGCTATACCCCCAGCACCCCCCAATATGGGTAGCTGTGCACCCCACACCCCCACTAACTCCCACTAACTATTTATACCAACTCCAGGATCGCACTACAGTGGGTAAAAGGGCATATACTTTTTACTTGCCTTACAGTACTCTACACAGTCCCTATGTCACTAGGTGGGTTGTAAACTGTCTGACAGAACCCTCAGTGTGAAAGTAGCTGACTCCAAGTCAGACTGCTTACCAGTCATGAGTGAAGTTCCCACAGGGTTCGGTCCTGGGTGCTCTCCTGTTTGGTATCTACTTTTCTGAAGTCCAGGCCAACACGAAAGGACTCTGGCTGACAAAGTTCACAGACGATTGCAAGTTGGGGGCTATTATTAAATCCCCGAGTGATGACATCCTACAGAAAGGTCTCACTGAGACCAACGACTGGTGTCAGAACCATGGCCTTAAGGACAGTGCCAAAAAATGTCTCATCATCCCCTTTAGGAAAAACCCAGTTCCCATGAATTACCACATCGATGGTAGTCCACTGAACACAGAAGGCGTTATAAGAGATCTGGGAACAGGTTGACAGCAACCTCTCTTTTGACCACCACATTGCCACTGTGGTCAGAAAGTCCTTCTATGTGGCACATCTCATTACTAAGGGTTTTGCATCCAGGAAGAAATAGGTCATTGTCTCCCTCTACTCTTCACTCATTAGGCCAATCATTGAGTACAATGCCTCATTTGGCATGTACCTCACTAAACAACTGCAACAACTGGAGAGGCCACAAAAGTACCTCACAAAGAGGATCCTAGGCCTTAAACATTTGTCCTATATGGACAGACTAAAAAAACTCCAACTATTCTCTGTCTCATATTGCCTACTTAGAGGTGATCTCTGCTTGACTTACAAAGCCATGTCTGACCCAGCTGTGTTAGAAATGCTACATCTAAAGAAATCCCAATCCCTCCGCACCACACACTCCAGAGACCTCAACCTCATTAACACAATCAACAGAACATGCTAGAGGGACAGGTTCATAACCCAAAGATTGCCCATGCTATGGAATAGACTTCCGATGCATGTCAAGCAGAGCACCTCACTGGCCCTCTTCAAGATAAATCTTAATGAGTGGATGGGAAATAGAAAATTCACCTCAGGGATCACTCCAGTGGCTTTACTTGACAGCGGCACTGGGAACTAAGGTCAGGTGGCACGATGCCAAGGTAATCCTATGGACTAGGCTTGTAAAGGCCCCAAGGCCATTAGCCTAGTACACACCTATGAACTTCACTTCAGTGAAATGAGTTTTCAGTAATTTGAGCTTTCAACAATTTGGTGTGGATGAACTGAAGTACAGTGCAATGAGTTTTCAATGAAACAAAGTGGACCCATGTAATGCACATAGTGAATTGGCCAAGACAGAGTTCAGAGAAATTCAAAAAAGCACTGTTAGGATGGCATCATACAAAAACACCCTGTTTTACTCTCTGCATACTTCCCCTGACTCTTACACTAAGGATTTCTCCATCTGCGGGGCCCCAGTCTGAAGGGAGTCAATCTGGCAGGTGCCATGGAAGGTGGAGCATGCAATCAAAGTGGAACTCTTGGACTCCGCTGATGGCAGACAGCTGCAGTGGGAACAAAAACATGTAAACACAAACTGAATGCGATAAACAACAAAGAGAAAAAAAGACCTGCCAGCCACACTGCACCTGTGGTAACAGAAAAATAGTTAACCCTATGAAGGCAGTATACTCCTGAAGGTGGTTTCTTGCATTCCCTGAAGTACAAATTCAGAAAGCTGTCCCATCTGCTACTGCATACTGCTGTAGCCTGCAGAATTGTAAGCCTGTTTCATGTTCTTTATGTAAAACATTATAGCTGCCATTGCATTAAACAGCTATGCGGTGTCACCCTTTCCCATTCCACTGCCCTTGAGTGATTGATCCCCAGGAGAATCCCTCTCATTTCTGGGACAAAGGAAATTCCAGAAATAGGAGTCTGAAAGGAGGAATTTCCGCCTCACTGCATCAGCTGGAAGGCAGAGCCACAGCATATGAAGGACCACAAATTAATAGCCAATCTGTGCTACGGGACTGACTGCCACAGAGTAATAGCCACATCTGTGCTATGGGTCTGACTGCCACAGAATAATAGCCACATCTGTGCTACGGGTCTGACTGCCACAGAGTTATAGCCACATCTCTGCTACGGGTCTGACTGCCACAGAGTAATAGCCACATCTGTGCTATGGGTCTGACTGCAACAAAGTAATAGCACATCTGTGCTACGGGTCTGATAGCCACATCTGTGCTCTAGGTCTGACTGCCACAGAGTAATAGCCACACCTGTGGTAAGGGGTGGGATGCCACAGAGTAATAGCCACATCTGTGCTAAGGGGAGGGTTGCCACAGAGTAATAGCCACATCTATACTAAGGGCCTGACTGCATGAGTCCTTGTGCATAAACCACAGTGTCCACTGCCATCTAAGAGCTAACTTTGTGTGGGTAATAAAGTAAATGTGTCTTAGGACAACTTTCAGATTGATAAGCAGCGTGTTAAAATCACAGGCAGTAGTTTCTCAATCACTATAAACATCCCCCATTGCCCTTGAGTAGCACTGTCTTACATTCTTTTGACCCCCATTTTTGTCAGTGTTCTGCATGTGCACCTACATCCCCCAGTATTCTGAAAGTGATCATGGTAGGTGAAACCCCAGGTTACCAGCTCCGTCCTTTTAACACAGTACAGATTTTGTATCATTTACATGTAACAGTACATGTGACACCGCTAAAAAATGATTCACTATAGTGTGGAATCTGGGAATATATTGTGTGACAGTAAAAACTAAAGGGATGTTTACCTCAGAATCAGGCTTGGGAAGCTGTAAAAAAAATTCACATTGCATTGCAGATGCAAACAGTGTAACTTCATCAGTGAAATAAATGAAAAGACTCAAAATTGTACATAAAGTGTATAGAAACACAGAAAAACTGTCACGGTAATGACAGGTCTTTGAACCTGTAACACCTAATAATTTAATATATAGTAAAGTTACGTGTTCAGATACTAGTTGAGTCAACATTGTTGACTGTTAATATGAGTATGCCTTGGGGATGAGCAGAAATTGTGTAATATTTTAGGAGTTCATTGTAACCTTTGTGATGTGTAAAAATTGTGTAATATTTTAAGTATCTAAAGTTCACCCTGAAACTCAAGAAGAATGCTTTTTTCCATCATACCTCGACATTTTGTACTGTCCTAATGCATGATGATAATTTCTGCAAGTTCTTAATATATTACAATTTTTTTCTACCTAAAATACGTTATGGAACTTGCCATATTGACATAATTTTGCTTTCATAATCAGTGTTTTCTTCCCACAATGTAGTTTGTGTCCTCCTTATATGATCTCATCCTAGGGAAAACAAAGGAGTTTTTTTATTTATTTAGGTACAGTGGCAATGCTGAGAGTCAGGATCGTCTTACTTTATAGACGCCCCACTAGTTTTCCTTTTTCATCGAATTGTCCTGATTAGCGCTAACTGAAGGTTGCTTTGTTTATTTAAATCCTCTTCAAAACAAGCAGGGCAGCTGACAAAGTTTGTTAAGCAGTCGGATTTGTTGTCCTTCAGCACTCACTAGACCTCCCCCAGTACTCTTCCAAAGGGATCAAATTTGTCATTTCAGTGTAGCAGCTCCACTGTTAGCTTATAGCTGGTCCCTTTAAAGATAAGGTTTGGAATAATAATTTTGTGTTGTATTTCAGACCGCCATTAAATTATCTAATCTAAGAACTACAGAAAGTAGTATGCCTGTTTGGTCATGGTGGCCTACTCTTATTGGCTGAGATAAATTCCTTTCTGATACATGTGGTTTGAACAAGTGAAAAAATGATGTGACATAAAATGGAAATTAAGAATTTGAAAGGTACGTGAACAGTTTCTGGCCAATAAACAACATCTAGATAATATCACAGGGGGCAGTATAACTTCTAGGATAAGGTTAACTAGACTGGAGAATAGAGTTTTCCTTTAAAACCAAGAGTCCCAGTATTGTTTTTCCTGCTTTCTTTCCTGTGCTATGGATTATTCCTCTAGCATTCATTCCTTTGGATCTTTTCCATGCTGTAGTTGGTAATATAGATTTGGCTTAAGTTGTGGTAGTGAGGAGAAGCCTGACCACCCCATGATGATCTGTGTGACAGCACTGACTAATCACTTCTGCACACTAAAAGGTGTTCTTATGTTGCACTGGAGAAGAGCATGCAAGTTGTGAGCAGATTGTAATCCTAACTTTTCTCTGGTATGCTTGGGGATTGAAGTTGGTATGGAAAATAAATGCAATAGACTAGGGCACACTAATTCTGGTTTCCTGTGTGTATGTGCAAACGCAGGGGTATGTGTGTGTGCATGCTTTAAAGATAGCATGAAGCATGACATGGTGTTAGAATGGGGTGTTTTTAATAAAGGATTAAAATAAAGTTGTCACCAATGTAACTAGAGAACAGGCAACATTTCATACTGGTGAGACATTGTTTAGTAATACTCCATAAATGATTTTAGCACATTTGGCATGCTGTTGACTCAGACAAGCAGACCACTGATAAAAAGACAAAGAGCAAAGCAACATTAAAAATTACAAAATTTACTTCACAAAGAAGTTTGACTCTGCACAGCCTTCGCCATGACCAATATGGAAGCGAAGGTCTGAACACTGTGGAACTGCATCAGAGATGAACAATAAGGACCATGAAGTTCAAGTAAACCACTTTGCTAAGGGCAGAGATTGAAGCCTATTTTTAGTGTTTTCACGTTTGGTGAGGGGCAAGCCTTAACATTTGAGGCAGTAATAAAAAGGCACGTGGACACTTTGTGCCTAAAGAAATGTAATACATGACAAAGCACAATTCCGTAAATTTGTGCAAAACTGATACAAGTCTTTTGAAGTGCTTCCGAGACATTTGTATGCGCTTGTGGAATCTTGCAAGAATGGTGGCACTAAGGACGAGCAGATAAGGGACAGCATTGTCGTGGGCGTTGCAGTTGCAGACTGGGAAGTTTTGTAGAAAGTAGCTTCTGAGCCCAGTTTGATATTTCAGAAGGTACTTCAGCTTGTACAAATGAAAAAGCAATGTGCTGATATAAGAGTGGTGAGAGATGTGAGTGACATTGAACAGGAAGCATGCAATAAGGAGAGTAATAAACATGTCAATGGCAATATGAATGTGGAAATGAGTGCCAGCACATTTTGCTGCTGTGTGCAGCAGTAGGGTCATCAGTGTTAGCAATACAAACTAAACCTGGGAAGGGAAACGTTTGTCTTGGTGTCTCTATTTAAGCAGACCTGGATGAGGAATAACACTTCAGACGTGATTCAAGGTACTCCAGTCAGATGGACATTTTGGCATAGTACATACAGAAGCATCTTGAAATATCAGCAAAAATGAACGTTCACAGCCAATGTGTGCAGCTAAGATGCAAAGGAAAGTTCCTAGCTGCATCTGAGTAAAAGTGGCGTAAATCTGCATTTTGGACTTGTGTTGTTTTGTCCATTTGTGAATAATCTGCTGAGTGGAGCCACTGCATGCAAATCATGTTTAATTGACAGAAATAAATGCTGATGTGTTTGTTAATGTTGAACACCTTAACTGTGAGACAACAGACATTGATGCCAAGTGCAATTCCTTATGCCCTCAGTACATCAAAAAAGTACAGTCCCTGTCCTGTGTAAGGTAGAGATTGAGTTGAAACACTAACATATGTAAGAGATGCAATTATACAGCCAAACTGGAAGCTAAGCTGTCTCGACCCAAGACTGGAACAGGCAGTCAAGAGGAGAAGGTTAACACTTGCACCATAACCCCAGCCGCACACAGACCTTCTAAAACAGCACTGGCAAAAAATACACATAAATACCCAAAATCATACTTGGAGGCTCTAAATAAAAACCGGCAAAAGCATCAGAGACTTCCAAAGCAGACACTCAAACAACCTGCACTTCCTGTTACAAACCAGACAACACATAAAACACAAAATCAGTGTGCCACACAATCACAGCCCTTAAGGTGAAATAACATACCTAACACACTAGTAATAGGTGACTCTATAGTCAGGCACACTGACGTCCCACTCACTAGGCTGGACAAGCAGAAGGTTACTGTTAGCTGCCTGTCGGGAGCCAGAATCCGCCACATACAAGCACTCAGGTCACTCCAGAACAAGTACAGATATGACTCTGTCATTGTTCATGTTGGTGTGAATGACCTGAGATGTACCTCCCTGGACTACATGAAAAGAGACATGGAAGAGCTCTCGGATCATGTAGCCCAGGTTGGTATGACCCTGACCCTGAGTAGCATCCTGCCCTCACCAAGAATGATACCTCAGTATAAAGAAAAAATTATCAATTTCAACAATTGGCTAAGCTACTGGTGTCATTCAAAGGGGATCCAGTGTCTGTCAGTCTGGGACAACATGCTCAACAAGCCACGTTGCTTCGCAAAAGACGGCTTGCACCTGTCACCCCTAGGCTTTCGAATACTGGCCAAGGCTCTTGCTGCCCCCATAGTGCCTTTTTTAGGCAAGGCTCAAAAGTCAAACCCACCTCTGTAAACAGCAGATTTAACAAAAAACTGAGGGTTATGCTACTCAATGCCAGGAGTTTAAATCTCAAAATGCACACGCTCAAAGCACTCCTCAGTATGGAGAACATCGACATCTGTGCAGTAACTGAAAACTGGTTCAAGGCTCCAGAGGAGCACCCCAGCACTACCGGGCTACAACTCATACCACACGTTTTGGCCACAGAACATGGACCGAAACACAAAAGGAGGGGGTGTATCCATATTCATCAAGGATACCTACACCTCCAGGTTAGTGGCGCAGCATGATACCTCTGAGATCATCCATGTGCAACTAACATCGGGCAAATCTGCAGTGCAAATTGTGGCCTGCTACAGATCACCCTCCATGACCCAGGACCACTACTTCACCTTTCTGGAGACACTGGAAAACATGAAGGTCCTACCAAACACACTGATATTGGGCGATTTCAATTACCCTACCATTCACTGGGAAAACAACTCATGTACAAATTCCCAGGCCCAGCGCTTCCTGGAATTCATCAACTCAAACACCTTGGATCAGCTGGTAAACTTCCCTACCAGAGGTGAAAACATATTGGACCTGGTCATCACCAACATGGGCGACAGGTGTTCCACACCGGAGGTGAATCCATCACTGGTTAGTTCAGACCATAAACTAGTCACTCTGGATGTCCACACCCCACCACCACCCCCAACTAAGGAAGCCACAGTAAAAAACTTTTCTAAAGCAAACTTCACCTTACTTAAGACAGAGGTGGTAAGTTTCACAGGCCCCACGCTAAAGGATAACGCTGCCCAAGATGCAGAAACCTTTACAAATGCACTCTGTGAGAACCAACTAAGGTGCATGGATCGTGCCATCCCTAGCAAAACCAAGACTCACTCCTCTAAGAGAAGGAAACCAGTTTGGTGGACCCCTGCAATAAACGGGCTATACAATAGGAGGAGGAAACTAGTTCAGAAAAAAAGCAAATCCCAAGAAGGAAAGACATCCCTGATCAGTATCAGTAAGAAACTGAGGTCCCTCATGAAATCATCCAAGGCTAACTTCGAAAGAAAAATAGCCAAGGATTCAAAAGATAACCACAAAGCCTTCTTTAGCTATGTTAAAAATCTAGTGGCAACTCGCAGATATGCACTGAACTAGTGCAAAATAACACAAAATATACTGAACCTACTGATATTGCCAACATCCTGGCAGATAGATTCAGTGCAAACTTCACCCCCCTCACCTCCAAAATGGCCCACAATAATACCGGAAAAGTGTAGTGTCCCAAAAATCACAGACGCACAGGTGAAAACAGCCCTTTCAAAAGCCAAAAACACAGCATCAATGGGACCAGATGGTGTCCCAGGCTGTGTCTTGCACGAACTACAGAACGAACTAACCCCCCGCCTAAACATGCTGTTCAACCTCAGCCTCTCCACAGGCTATGTGCCCATAGAATGGCGCACAGCAACGGTTATTCCTCTCCACAAAGGAGGGGCCACAACTGACCCTGGTAACTATTGCCCCATAAACCTGACTAGCCTGGTTTGCAAGGCTATGGAGCGCATCATCATGGAACTCAATAACAAAGACATTGGGAACCTCCAAACACTTGACCCGACCCAGTTCGGCTTTGTTAAGGGCAGATCATGCCTACTAAACATGGTTGACTTCTTTAAAACAGTCAACAAGGCCATAGATGAGGGAAAGGTGGTTCATCCAGCCTACCTTGACCTTGCCAAGGCTTTTGACACCATTTCCCACTTGAGTATTACAGAAAAACTCACCAGCCTGGACATAAACTCCTACGTCACGAGATGGGTTGCCAACTGGCTTACAGGCAGAACTCACACGGTAAGAATAGCGGGCTCCAGGTCTGACTCTAAACCAGTCACAAGTGGTGTCCCGCAAGGCTCTGTCCTGGGACCCCTACTGTTCAGCATATACTTCTCAGAAGTACAGGCAAACACAGGAGGACTATGGCTAACCAAGTTCACCAATGACTGTAAACTGGGAGCCATAATTGGCTCTCCGGCTGACATGGACATCCTCCAAAAGGGCCTTACTGAGATGGACACCTGGTGTCAAAGTCATGGCCTCATGCTAAATGCCAAAAAATGTATAGTCATCCCATTTGCGAAAAACAAAACACCCACGAATTACCACATATGTGGCAGCCCCCTTAATACAGAAGAGGTAATAAGAGATCTGGGGACTCAGGTAAATAGTAATCTCTCCTTTGACAGTCATATTGCCAAAGTAGTTAGGAAATCCTTCTATGTGGTCCATCTAATTACTAAAAGGTTCACATCTAGAAATAGAGGTTATAGTGCCCCTCTACTCATCACTCATGAAACCCATCATAGAGTACAATGCCCCATTTGGGATGCACCTCACAAGACACTTCCAACAGCTGGAAAGACCACAAACGTACCTCACCAAGAGGATTACTGGTCTCAAACATATGTCCTATGCAGCCCGACTGAAAAATCTCCGGCTGTACTCTGTGGCATATCGCTTACTCAGAGGTGATCTCTGCCTGACATACAAAGCCATGTCCAACTCAGAATTGATGGACATGCACCACCTAAAGAAATCCAAGTCACTGCCAGCCACATGCTCTAGTGAGCTAAACCTCGCCACAACAATAAATAGAACATGCTGGAGGGATAGATTCCTGTCGCAGAGACTCCCCCATGCTTCGGAACAAAATTCGATTACATCAGGCAGAGCCCCTCACTAACACTCTTCAAGAGAAACCTTGACGAGTGGATGAGTAACAGAAAATACACCCCTGGGATCACTTCATTGGCTCTGCTTGACAGAGGATCAGTTAATTAATCAATGGGGCGGCGAAAGCAGACACACTCTGGCTATGCTTATAAATGCCCTCGGACAGATAGCCTAGTACCTACCTATGAACCTATAAATGACCTATGAACCTATAAATGTGTGAAGTCTCTTGGAATAATTGAAATGGTTACAGAAGGGTTATAGACCTTACTGACTGATGTGCCTGCAGTGCTGCCTTTAATGAATTAAAATAACAGTGTGATAGCTTGTGTTGGCTTATAACATCTAAATGATGATCATGACTTGTGTCGCTCGTCTCTGTCTCTAACATAGATGACAAGTAGATGGGGTATTTCATTTAGATGCTTTAATACATAAAAACACATCAGGATGGATAGCAGCATCATAAAATACAAATGAACTGGCTAACAGACAGACCTTACATACATGCATGCTTACATCTAAACAACTTACTTTAAAATGGCAGTCTAGCTTGCACGTGCTCAGTATTTATACACCTGTGTAA
This sequence comes from Protopterus annectens, assembly GCF_019279795.1. NCBI lineage: Eukaryota > Metazoa > Chordata > Ceratodontiformes > Protopteridae > Protopterus > Protopterus annectens. Next base: position 1,732,266,493 of record NC_056725.1, read on the forward strand.
GCCCTTGGATAACTTTTTAAAGGTACATACACACACGTTGATCTACATCTTCCTTTTAAAAAGATTGCCCTTTGTAAAAACAATATCAGAGTTAGACATGCATTACTCTAGACATTGGAAACAAAACACAATGTTCATAAGTGCTTATGTAGCAAAGCTACTTCATCAGATGTATACTAAAACACAGACCAAATCCATTAAATACTTAATTCAGCACTTCACATGACTGACCATAATTAATATTAAAAGGCATACTGACAGTGAAAAACTCATATAAAAATGCTAGTCACTTTCAACCATTGTTACATAGCAACAACAATCATTCATAATTAAAAACAAAATACATCCAAAAAATGCATATAAATAAAAATAAAAAATAAACAATGAATAAGAAATTTTATATATATATATATATATATATATATATATATATATATATATATATATATATATATAAACACATGCACACCTATATGAATTCATAAAAATGTGTATATATATATATATATATATATATATATGTGTGTGTGCGTGTATATATATATATATATATATATCTAAAAATATGCATCTAAGAGAAAAAATGTATACCAAACAATAACAACAAATTAATTCTTCATTTCCTGCTCACAGGTCTTGCTTTGAGCCTCGGTCTAATAGGTACTCTATCAATCATTCAGGTCATGCCCAAAGTCCCCCCTCAATCTAATTATCCATTTGTACTCTGTTCCGTCAGGTTACTAATATCACCTTTCCTAATGTCTTCAAATACACGTCCTATTACCATAAATCTAAAAATTTGTGATGTATCGGTTCTTAATATATGTTTAGAAAGGGCACTTATGCTACTACCCTTGTTCATATGATAGTAATGCACTTTAATTATTTCCCTGAGGGTCCTGTCAGTTTTACCCACATAGAATTTAAAACAAATCGGGCAGTAAACTAAGTAAACTACATGGGCAGTCCCACATGTAGCAAAAACATCAAACTTATAGATTTTACCTTGGTCAGGATGGTTAAATTCTCCACTACTATCTATGTATTGACAACATTTACAGTGTCCACATGGCATTGTACATTGATTAGTTGACCCATACCTACTTTTCTTGGGAACACAAAGATGTTGTTTCAAAGATTTCATATTCTTATAAACAAACTTAAGTCTATCATCTATTATATTCCTAATTGTATACAGTGGTCAGAACCTTCCAATGTTTCTCAATAATATCTTTATAGCACTTGACATCACTGGAATAATATAAACATACTCTGTTTGTTGTCTCTAGTACTCTCTAATGTATCAGTATTTTTAGTATATTTCCTACCATAATAAGGTTTAGCTGTACTGTTCCTTAAATTTGTTACTAATTTAACACTCTCACAGATTTCATTCTTAGCATAACCTCTAGCAACAAATGCGGTCTCTAATTGTTGGGTTTGTTGTACAAACTCTGTATGTTGGACATTTAGTCTTGATGCCCTGTACATTTGGCAATTAACTACACTCTTGAACACATGGGTGGGTGCATACTACTTCTATGTAAAAGGTGATTGCAGTGACATGGCTTCTTATATAATTTTGTGACTATGTTACCTTTCAAGTCTATTGATAACACTCACATCCAGAATGTTCAGAAGTTGTGGAGGAAAACCTTAAATAAGAAGTAGTGTTGTTGATGTAATCATTGAAAACATTATAGGCCTCTTTAGTACCTTCCCAAAGCAGAAAAACACCATCGACAAAATGACGATAAAAGGCCACTTGTGGACTAAACGGTCCATTAAAAATTGGTCATTTTCCCATTCCACTAAGACAGCATTGGCGTAGCTATTGACGCAAGATGTGCCCATAGCTACGCCATGATTCTGCCATAAGATAGTCATTGAAAACAAAAATTGTTTTGTAATGCACATTCCAGAAGAGTAATAAGTAATTCTGTCTATCAGAGAATTCAGCATATCTTTGTAAAAAGTGCCTTATTTTTGTTGGGAATGACTGTGAAAAGTGATGTGATATCCATCGTTACTAGTAATAATCCATTAGTAGTAGATGATGTCTCAATATGCAGAAATAAATCATTCAAAAGTTGTTGAGCGTCTTTTAACATGTTGTTGTTGTTTTTCTTTCGGCTTTTCCCGGTTCGATACTCTGCTAGGGTGCCTTCTGTGCGGAGTCTACCGGGCTGGCAACTCCACACTATAAAACTCCACTGTCAGTCATGAGCCGACAGGTGATCCCCTTTGGCAACCCCTAACAGGGAAAAGCTGAAAGAAGAAGAAAGGTTTGGGGCCTGGACAGTTTTCAGCTACAGATGGACCATACATGGTACAAGACAGCATGCACCTACATACACAAATCATTTCCCATGACGCACTGGGGCAGTGCGTGCAAATGTTGAGCTGATTGATTGTGATCCTGACAAAGCACTTGTTTTTCTGTGCTATATTTGTGCTTGGAACTGGTAGCTAAAATAAATGCATAACTAATATTCACTAATTCTGGTGTCCTGATTGTCTGGTGTATTAAAGATGACAGGAGGTAAGCCAGTGCTTTATAGATTTGATTTGTACTACAAGTGCCCACTAAACAGTTTCACAAACTGGGAATACCAAGCTGAATAGCTGATTAGAGAGTGCATCGGGCTTTGTGCATTACTGGATAATTACATGTTAGCCATGTGACAAATCCTATAGGCTTGTAGGGGATTTGTACATTCTTGTTTCTTGCCTTAAATTATGCAGTTTCTTAGAACTGTGCTGGCTATGGTAGTATATTGCTTATACTACATTTCAAGCCAAAATGTGCTGTAGCTGTATACCACAGGCAACTTTCAACTGCATTTGCACAAAATAAGAATTGTGGTTCATATTTGTTGTAGTGCTTGTGCAGTCAGTTATAGTACAGCTGTACTACAAAAGTGTGAAAAAGGACATAAACTGAAGTAACATTAAAAAGTAAAAGTAGTGATTGCCCACTAAAAATTTGCAGTGTCAGTTTTTAAGAAGTTTTTTTTTTAAAGCTGTAGTGTCGTTTTCTAATAAAAGTAATAATGTTAAAGTTGTGTATAGTAATGGTATATTAATATTAACTGTGTTGTATATATTAATGCAAAAGTTAAGAAAAGTTAGTTGGATGAAGTAGATGTCTCTGCTTGACTGAAGAGATCTAAACTTCAGTCAAGATGTCTGTGAAGCAGTTAATTTAAAACAGGAATATAACTACTGCATGTCATGTGGTGAATCACAATGTTCAAAGGCATAAAAACCATTGAGACAGAGTCACATGCAGATTCAAATATGATGAATGGAAAACAGAGTTGACAATCTGTCCAGTAAAACAGATGAAAGAGTGACGCTAAAGCAATGCTGCTGCCATATTGTCTCAGAATTAGTAATTAGTAACTGATTGATTGGAGCATGAGGTGTTAACTGATGTCATTTAAACCACTCATACCTGTCAACCTCTTAGCTCAGAAATTCTGGATAAAGCCAAAAAATTATTGGATGTGGAGGGGGCATAAGCCCAAAATCATGGACAGACAAAATATTTCTCTCTAAACATTGTTAGAATAACAGGTTTTGCATTAGCATACATTTTCTGAAGGCTATGAAGCCTGAAACTCAAATATCTGTGATTATTTAGTGACTTCAATCCCCAGTGATGTGCCAGAAAACCACAACCTTTATGAGGAACAGACCAAACATATCTGGCAAAAATAGGACGTCCTGCAAAATTCTGGACAATTAAGAGGTATTACGTTTTGGTCAGCAGTGCTGCACATTTCCAAGGTGTAAGTGTAACCTCTGCTCATTGCGTGTCTCCTAGGTTTTCTGTACATACTCTGCTTAGCTCCAGTCTGTATGTATATATTCACATGCAGTGTGCACCTTGTTCTTGTGGGACTGAAGAGAATCCATGGACTAGCTCACTTATCCAATTAACAAATGTTAAATAAAAACAAATAATGCATTTTGTGGTTGAATAAAGGGGTAATTACATTCCTTGTGAATCCAGCTCATGTTGAGAAGCTGCATGTAACTGTTCCATTGCCATTTTGTGTAGTTTGTTTTTTTGTTTAAAATATTTATTATAACTGAAATACTATTTAAATGTCCTTGTTGTGCATGAGAGTTTGGCATTACTAAAGTGTTTTACCATACAGTAAAATGAAAGGGAGTTGGAAGACCATTGAGCTGTTTGTATGTCACTTGTGTGATTTACTTCAGCTACATAAAGCAGATAGACTGCCATGGTGATGGTGATTTTAACATATGATCCATTGTTGCTGCAAAGAATTTCAGCTTGCACTGGACTCAACAACATCCAGCCATAGATCAGAACACCTGCCAGTGTTTTTTGCACAGGAATTTTGTAAAGGCTATTGCAATCATCAGGCTAGGCTGCGGTGGGCTGAGAAAAGCAGATAGATTTTAGCCAGCAAGCAGATAGTTAGTGCCATTATTATAGGTACCCTGGCCTACAATGTTGGCAGCATACCTACTGAATTCCCAACTTCCTGATCACCTTCCTGTCACTTCTATTTCCAATGCCCTTCAAGAATGACTCTGCTAGTGTTAAGTATATACCCACAGCAGCATACTCTAACCATCGACTCCATTTTACTGAGGTTTCCCTTTCATTTCTCAAATCTCAGAAATAATAAATTCCATGTAGTATACATAGTTTAAAGAGTGGTGGCACCAAAAAGGGGTGGGGCATTAAAGAAATTGTAAGTAAGAATATTTATCATCTCAGAGATAAATTACTTGAAACCTGAAGTAAATCGATGTACACTGTTAAGATCCATGAAGGTGACTCACTTTTCAAATAACCAGATCATTTAAAAAAATAAATAAAACTACATGTTAATTTCACTTTTTTATTATAAAATAATGTCAGAATGTAGCATCAGCTTTATCCCCATTTTTCATTATTGTGGATTTTAGTTCTTGGTTTTATCAAACCCAGTTGCAGTTTGGAGGCACAAGCAGGAAACACATTAAACCAGTAAATGCCCTGTAATGGAGATGGAAAAGCTACTTTTACAAGGTGGGCATTTTCAGGATCTTGCAGCTGATAACCAAAAAAGTTCATCTGAATATGACAAAATTGTTAAAACGTGGAGCATACCAAACGATGATGTAATTAACATGTAGCGATACTGGATGTGTCTCGAGTCTGTGAATTGAAAAAAAAAGAACTATGAAAATATTTATGGCATTAAAACTTTTTTGACACCTCATAAAGCAACACAACAACTTGGTCATCACATTTTTTGACTTGCGGTTACCTCAGAAGAGCATATAAAGGGCTATATAAAGAGAATAAAGTATATATGAGGGCTTTACCTCTGCCCCATTCTTTATGTCATGAATTTCAAGTGTAATGTAATGTGATGTAAGTACAGGATTGGTAAAAACGTTCACAGACTTGCACAGTCACAGACTTGTGTGTCTGTGAAATAAAGATGCATGTTCATGCCATTACTGAGTAATAGTTGATAAGAAACCAAATGAAGGCTACGGTTACCTAACAGGAACAATGACATTACATCTTGTGAAGAACAACCACCATTTTTGCATTTGCTCTGATCTCAAATTTATCATAGAATTTTCTCTTAGTTGTCTTTGTCAGATTACACCAGCCTGCTGGTTTCATTTATAGCAAAGTAAGCCCTCCCTTGTAGTTAACTTTCAGACTAGTAACTCAGTACAACTACTGTGTTGTCAGAGGCATCTCATTCCTTATAAGACTACGCCTGTCTTTGGATGAGAGGGAAAGCCCTTACTTCTTCACACGTGTTTACTGAAAGAACTGGCTACAGCTGTACATTTATTCAGCCATTTACTTAATGGTGTTGGATACAAATGTGCACAAAGACAGAGGCTATACAATTGTGCAAGCTTTGCTCACTACTTGCTAATTAATGGCTCCTTACTAATCTACCTATGGTCTCTGTGTCTGTGGCCAGTGCATGAGAGATGACCTATAGCTCTTCAACATTTACAGATGTGGCTTATCTCATGAAGGAGAAACCCACTGGATCTAAACATTGGACCATTTTACCTGCCAGCCTGGGGAGGGTTGTCCTTTCAACCAGGGGCATCACACTTATTTATTTTAATACCTCCTTTTCCTTCCAAAGCTGCTTTTCTGCCATTTGCATAATTGGAGTTGTATAGAATGCCTTTCCTTAGCTATCACTTCTGATCAAAGTAGGATCTGAAATACATCATGCAAACTTTCTTCTTAATGTCTCTTGTAATTACCCCTGTGGTCAACAAGATCCTGACCCCAGACCCCCCCCCCCCATTTATGAGGGAATGGGCTTTAGGTGGGTTTGATTTATGCTCACAGAGTGTGGTAGCCTGCCAGTTTGGGCTCATTTCTCTTTTGGCTGTAATAGCCAAGATTCATCCTTGCCACTCTCCAGAAACATACAGGTCTTCTTCCTTCACCCCCAGTGCACTTTGTGCATTAGACTTGTGTGTCATTGTGCATTCATGGGCCTTAGTAAAACATACAGGTCTTCTTTCTTCACCCCCAGTGCACTTTGTGCATTAGACTTGTGTGTCATTGTGCATTCATGGGCCTTAGTAAAACATACAGGTCTTCTTCCTTCACCCCCTGTGCACTTTGTGCAGTAGACTTGTGTGTCATTGTGTATTCATGGGCCTTAGTGTTGAAACATTATTTTTGCAAGATACATTTGCAAATCTACCACTGTGCCTTAAAAAAGGAAAGTTTGTAATTTGTGAATAATCTTGGTACATATTTCTGAGTTCTGCAGGTCTGTTTCTGGATGGTCCTACTCTGGATGGTCCTACACATGACTGCTGTAGAACCTTTGCTTTTTTGGTTCTACTTTATCTGATACCTTCCACAACGATAAAATATATCAGATATTTCTGGTTGATGAATTGTTTCAAAAACATATACAGTAGACTCCCTGTTATCCAGTCTTGCTGGGACTGGACCTTAGGCTGGATAAACAAATGTCTGGTTAATCAGAAAATGCATATAAAATAGCATTTATATGTTCTAAATAAGCTAGAATAATAGGATTTATGTTAGTATGCATTTTTGCTAATGAATATGAAGTCTGAAACTCAAATGTCTGTCATTATTTATCCCAGTGGAGGCGGAAGTGTTGTTCTCTGTTGTCTTTTGTTAGGGCTTCTTCTTTCAGCTTTTCCCGGTTAGGAGTCACCACAGCAGATCACCTATCCACTCATGATTGGCAGTGGAGTTTTATGGTGTCGAGTTGCCAGTTCCACAGAAGGCGCACACATGCATGCACTCACACCTAGGGCCAATTTAGAGTGTCCAATCCACCTACAGCATGTCTTTGGGATGTGGGAGGAAACCCATTCGACCACAGGGAGGACATGCGCACTCTGCACAGAGGGCACCCCAGCCGAGGATTGAACCGGAGAACCTCTTGCTGTGAGGCGGCAATGCTAACCGCTGCACCACCATGGCCACCCCTGTCTTTTACTAGGGCTATGGCAGAAATTTGATGTCCGATTAAAGAGAGGCTGGATAAGAGGGAGTCTACTGTATATGATCACTAATGAGGGTAAAATCCATTTGGAAGTTAAGTTTGATTTGCTGGAATAAATACATTATTAAGAGCTGTATGTAATTGTGCATTCATGAGATCCAACAATCATGATTCCATAGTAAAGTGAGATCTATCTCTATATTCACAACACCTGTGGATATTTTTGTTTCTCTTTACCTTCCCCAAACTATTTCCATGCTGTATGTTTCAAGACGTTACCTACTATAGTAGGAATTCCATAGCATTGATATAGGATAGACTTGTTAGACAAAGTAGCTCATCTCAGGATCCAAAATGAGCAGATACGCTTCTGCAGCAGTAATTAAAGACTTTATGGCAAATTCAAGGGGGTAGTAATTGTACCATTACTTTTTACTTTTACTGATGAATTGCTAACAAAATGTAGTCATTACCACTTCAAAAGGTTTTTAGCTGTGGAATTGTGTCTTTTAAAAAAATTGAAGAGCAAAATAAGAAATAATGTGTCAGAATGAGCTTGGCCTGCTTTGTTGTATGACCGTTAAGGTCATTGTTAAGTCTTCCATTATGATTTTTTTCCATTATGAAGCATTACAGTAAAAGCTTTCACCTGCTCAGTGCAACATTTATTTGGGGGGGAAAAAAATCCAAAATAGTTACTTTGCCAGAAGCTGCCCTCTAGTGGCATATCTGCTAACTTTTTGCTCCTTCCTCTCCAGTATTTGCGACAGTAAATAATTGCCAACATGGTTGCAGACTTATTTTCAGAACAATAAGTTTCTTATTATGTTAATTGTCTAATCCTCAGTTAAAAAAATCTTTGATTATGGACATTTACCAAATATTAATTTGACAGTTTTTTTAAACATCTTTATTAAACATGAGATTTTTTAAAATTAACATGCCTGCATATACTGACTATAGCATTTCCTTTAATACATAAATTGCTCAATTCCTGCTTTCACTTAAATTTCATTCTACATGAATATTGTTCTGCATGCAGTGTTCCTACAAACTCTGTTTATTTCTATGCAGTTTGCTCTTTCATTTTTTTAAAGATTCACTGATTCTTGAGGTAAAAGGTTCCATCCATTGGTTTTTGTTCATTGAACTGCAGTTTACAACCTAAGCAGTGGCAGGGGAAATAGTACCTTTCAATGACAGAACCAGGCACTGCAGTTGAACTTGGTGCACACTTACATCACCAAAATATTGTGAAATGTTTTAAATCTCATACCTGACGTTCCTGGCTATATTTAATTTCATAATTAACTTTGTGTTTTCCTGTGGTGTCATAGTAGTCATACTGTGGCCAGTCATGTAAATATGATGTCTTCCTGTATCTATCCCCTCCAGTGTAGTTATTCCTTTGTTCTTTCCTAAGCTCTGTAAGTGACATATTCCTCATCAGAGAAACCCTAGTTGATGCTGTGTATTTTTTATCTATTTGTTAAACCCAGTAGAAATTAACACTTTTTTTCACTATCTGGTTGAATGACTGGCTCAGGGCACCAAGGTATGCAAGTGGAGACTGAGAGACTGCAAGAATTGATCCAAGGAATTTAGAATTAGTCTCATTTCTAGCTTTAGTCCTCTCTGCTGTCCTGCTAGACACTGTAGTCAACATTCCTAATTCTGTTGTTGCTTTTGACAAGATAGTACCTCCTTTTGTATAGGTTCCAGAAGGATTGATTCCTTTGTGCGTGTGTGTGTGCGTGCACATGTGTGTGTGTGCATGTGTTCATGTGTGTGTGTGTGTGTGTGTGTGTGTGTGTGTGTGTGCAGACAGAGCTGTCATTGTCCCATCTAGTGCCTGGTGGTGATCCCCGATAAAGCACCCAACTCCCTCATCTCTTCAAATCAAGAGCAAAAAAAGAAAATAAGGAGTTTGGCTTTTACTATGAAAAGCCAATTGGTACAAAAGTATCAGCTGACTTCCTACAGCAGCCATATCCACATCCCCTTAGCTCTTTAGTGAAGGGAAAAAACAAACCAAAAAGTGCAGGAACTCCCGCTCACTCCCCCTAACACCCCACCTTTGCTTCATCTCTGTGTGAGGATGAGATATAGCAGTAAACAGTTAATGGCCTGTACATACATTGACATTGTTGAACTCTTGTGAAATTATTAGTCTGGTAATCTTAACCTTAACTTTTAATTCTTGCAGTTGCTATTGTCAGCAGTGTGTGTTTGTAAATAACAGTGCCAAAACTGAGTTTCTAAAGAAAGCTGTATGCCACCACCTGAGTATCACATTAAGTCAGTGCCATGATATATTTTTGTTTTTTCTTTTCTAGGACTCTAGTCCTGATGGGATGCCTGGTTGTCCACAGTCACCTCATCCAGACACAGATTCCTTGGATAAGCCTAAGCTAAAAAGTGGAGGATCTGTTGAAAGTCTCAGAAGTTCTTTAAGTGGTCAAAGTTCAATGAGTGAGTTGCTTTTCATCCTTGTTTCCCAGAAATCAATCACTTTAGTCATGAAACGTTTGTACACTTATGAATAAACAACTGTGTGTGTCCATTGGTGGGGTGCTGTGCCACACGTTCCTATGCTGGTAGTCCCCAGTAATTGGGCATCTTTACGTTAACACAACCATGCACTGTATGTTAAGGTCCTTAGTCACTGTTTAATATCTGACCGTTGACAGCATGATACAGTTGATAATGAAATCTATGTTTAAAGATATGACCTCCTTCTATTTCATTTGAACAAATATTGCAGCAATCTGGAACTTTCTTTTTCTATGGATCTTGCTGTGGTTGTAGGGGGCAGTTGTATCAAGGCAACCCTACATTACTTGAGTCACTAGACAATGTAGGGTATTTGGACATGCAGGTACTCTGTCTCTTTGCCATTTGGCTGGCTTTTGTGCTCACTTTTCTGATATGACTCACATAAATGGTACCAGCAACAGCAGGTAATTTGCAGATAACACAGTCAAGTTATCGTTAAACTATAAGGAAAAGAATTCTTACATTTTAGGTGAAAATGGCAGAGAATGACTGAGTGATTGTATTATTAGAGTATTACACTCACCCCTGAAAAGGGGGAATGTACAACATAATTACTGGAATGGCATAAACAGAGTTTTAAATTGGGAAATGCTAACAAGTACAACTGAGCAGAAGAGGTATGAGCTTGCAAGAATCATGTCATCACTTAAGGCACTATGTGCTGTTGTGCACACAAGAACAAAAAGTCTGGGTATGCACAAGTGCAAACATTTCTAACAGACTTGATCGCACCATTCCTTCGTTCCTTGTCAGATAGCGGAAAGGCTGATGTGACTAGATTTTCATTCTCAGGATCGCTTCCCACTATTGTCCACTTTATGTAAGAACCAAACATATTTTCAACTGAATTTGTAAAAGACTTTATTGAATGTAGTGTTGAATATGAAAATATAATGCTAAAAAGACTTGACTCCATGATGTTTCTCTGCATTGATTTAGTGAAGGCCTTAGTCTCAGTGTTCAGTAGTAATGCTGGGAAAAAATTCACAGCTCTTAGAAAATGGATGGATAATTTTAGCTTTATTTAATTACTGCTCTCTGCTTATTGAAGGGGATCAATATTACATCATGAATGATCCACTCAAAAAATGCAGCAGATCTCAGTGAAGCTACAGATTTGATTAACAGCAATGTTAAAGGCGTAATTGTTTTCTGAAATAATTTCAAAGAAGTCAAAATAGGTTCTAATACATTATTAGGCAAACAGGGTCCTGCTGCCATTTTAAATACACTCATAACAGAAAGTTTAAGTATTTTCTTAATGCATTTCTGAAGATACCTGTTTAGATGATATAGAGTTGTGTATCAGTTAAACTCTTTAATGCATGCCATCATGCTTTCATATGTCAGCTATTACTTAACGCTAAATGTTTAGAAACATCTATTAGTTTGTGTGAAGTGTTGTGATCCAACATCCTTGTTTCTTCCACAAGGTATAATTTCTCCAAATAGTTAGGTTTTTAATGGTCCCAGTTTATAAGTCAGGGAATGATTAACATTCATGAAGTCAGTGTTTCAGTCTTTGATATTAGCCAAGAGTGTTCTTCTCAGTAGTCTCAGTGTACCAAGAATTGCCAGTTTCTGCTCTTAATATGGAGTTGTGTATATTGGTAGCATGTTTAAGGACAAATATAAATTCTTCATTTTTTTGTTTTTAGTCCTGACACTTGTAGAACTATGAAGGACTGGGATCAGATACCAACAGTATAAATTATCACTTACAATACCAATTAAGAAAAGTACAAAATAAGTGAAAAAACGTGGCAGACACCTTAGAACCACTTTTCTCATAAATACAGTGTAAGCTTTCATCCAAAAGGACTCCCTTCCACATTGCTCTTGTTTCTGACTATAAATCCTGATAACTTTGAACCTCTCTTTGTGTATGACTATGTAATCACTAGGTGTAGCAATTGTAATGATCAGTGCTGTTTTTGTATTTTTTTCGTTAACTACCATATCTATTTTTTTTGCATCTATTTTTTGAATTGTTGCTAATGTGTGATCAGTGATCACATGATGTAAAGTTCATTCTCTACAATGCTTTGTTGTTTGTTTCCAATGCTTCTCAGCCACATACATATAGTAGTGTTTGTACAATCCCCAGTGCAACAATCTTACAACATTATTGTGCCTCTCCGTGTACAGACCCTCAGCCATGAATGTATCACACTCAGTAATGAGGTGTACAACTGATTCCTGTTCTGTTTTACAGAACCTATATTTGTCTGCTTCTTCCACTTGTTCTATGGATTTTGTAAGCCAAAATGTATGTAGTCCACTATCTTGGTCACCTTTAACTGAGAACCTTTGGCAGACATTAGTAGCCTTTCATCTTTTGGTTTCAATTTACTTCTTAGCCATTCCTGTGTCAAATCTTGGTCAACATGAGGTTGTTCCAGATCTGTGTACTTGCCACTATTTGCCGCTATATTTGTGGACTTTCCAGTTTTCTTTCCATGTCATCTGATCATTTTCTTTATATTTTTTATTTTGTTAGGGGTTTTTTTTGACACTTTCAGTTGTTGTCTGATTTTTGCGTACTTCTAGTTTGAGTTCCATTCCTGGTTTCTTCTGAAATGCTCCTGACACGTTAAGCAAATATGTCATCTTAGGCTTCTTCTTTTCATGTTTTACACCTTTCACTATGTTTGGATCTGATGAGGTCAGCAGATATGTAGCGGTCTTATGACTGCAGATCTGTACATGTAATCAGTTTCGAGCAGGCCCATACCACGTTCAGAATGAGGGCCTAAGCTTCCAGATGGTAAGCATGAAGTATTTTTCTTGTTTATTTGTCTAACTGGTTCAGTACTTGTGCCCACTCAGTCACACCCGAAGCTGTAAGTTAGAGCAGGAGGAGCAAATTGATTTATAACTTGTACTTTATTCCTAGATGTGAAAGCAGTTTTCAATATTAACTTCAGTCTTTTGAAGTATTCCTTACTGAGCTTTATTCTCATGTGTTCATATTTTATTTTTGACCCTTCTTCCCTTGTGATCAAGTTCCGTTATATCGCATACATGCCCCAGGGTTGATATTTTCCTGGTGCTGCAGTTTTCCTTTTATAAATGTTGATTTTTGCACATTTATCGAGACCAAAATTCATTCCTGTATCTGAGAAAGCTTAACCATTTGTAGTTAGTTGGTCTTTCCAATCCTTGTCTGATGAACTACAATTTAAAATCATCCACTGAAGGTAGAAAAGTTGTCTTTAGACAATCCTGGTTTCTAGGCATTAAACTATAACCATAGCCTACCTTATTAAGTAAACAACTTAACGTGTTAAGGGCAAGACAAAACTGGAATAATAATTTGCCCTTTGTCATAGCTTAGCTGTAAAGTGGTTTGGTGCTGTTTCATAGTCACTGTGATGTAATTGATCAGTGTGGAGTGTATCTTACACATCTGTAAGCGTTCCATTATCCATGAATGTAGGATACTGTCAGATGATTTTTTATGATCTATCCATGGCATACTTAGATTCTTCCCCTTTTTAAAAGTCTCTATTATGGCTTTTTTAGCAACAAATTATCCTTTGTTCCATATGAACTTTGTATGTCTAATTTTTCTGTTGTGATTATTGAATTTTTTTTAAACGACTATGAACTCGGTATCAATTCCAGTAAATAATTTATATGTCGTTGGAAGGCAGGTTATTGGTTTATAGTTTTTAGGATGGCTTGCAAGTTCACTCTTAATGAGTATAGTTTTCCCTATTGTTAACAAAGTCTGTGTCTGTTCAGGATGTGTACAAGTAATTATTATTTAGCATTAAATGTTTGTGTAAAGATGTTAATACTTTTAGATAAAAGATAAATACTGGGGCCCTGGTTTTCCTGTTATGAGCTTTTCTTAATTTTTTTCTAATTTCTCTGGATGTTACTTCACCCCATTGCATATCATCTACATTAGAGCTCCATACAGTTTCTTTTAATTCTTCTGTCTATTCAGCACCCTGTTTTTTTTTTTTAACAGGGTCTTAATAAGTACTTCTCCAAAATGTACATATTTTGTATTTTTTACGTGATGTTTCTATTCCTCTTGCTACATTTCCCAGTTCTCAGTAAAATCTTTCTGGGTCATCATTGAATTGCTTATTTTGTACTTTTCTTTTATAATTATCTGGATGCCTTCTATGTTATTTCTGCTTGCCCTGATATTTTTAGTTTATTATTGGAAATAATGTATGATAAATCCTGATCTGTTTTGATATGATATGATGATGTTGGTGCATTTTTCCCTTTTCTACATTCTTTTAACAGTGATACTTCTTGTCTCAGTTGCTTAATTCGATGTTTCCGTGGTGGGATTCTGCTTCCTATCTTTCCTTTCCTTTCCAGTCAATATTTTTGTGGTAACAGTTTATCCATTTTTAGTTTAGCTGTACAGGAGTATGTCCCATTTATTCCTGAATTTATCTTAATCATCCTGATTACTGCGCTCATCTGTTTTACCAGTCTTCTAACATGTTTGATCTTATTTACTTTCTCTAATTGATTCTGTTCATCCATCTTAATATATCATTCCATCCATATTAAGTCATCTTCTACTTTAATTTCTCCAAGTCTTTTGGGTCTCTAATACCTTGACGGGAATGGACTCCATTCCTAAGTCAAATTATGAGTAAAGATTGTGAAGTAAGTACTGTTTCAGTTGTTGATGTTAGCCAGAAGTGCTCTTTGCAGCACCAGCAATGTGCCCATAACTGACAACTCCTGCAATTCATATGGCAGTACATGTATCTGTAGCGTATCTAAAATACGACTGTAAATTCTTTATTATGAGACCCATTGCTCCTACTACTCTTGGAACTGTCTAAATTCTTCCAAATTGCCCTCATTTCCACCTGCAAATCCTGGTGTTTTATGACTGTCTGTCTCTGTACGTAAGACACTGTAGTGACTGGGTTTAGGGATTTCAGTGATCAATGCTACTTTTGTCTTCTTTTAATGGACTACTATATCTGGATTTCTCATGTCCTTTTTTTGAAATGTTGGTAATGGGTGATCCCATGTGATGTAGACTTCATCATTTTCTATGATGCTTTGTGGCTCATGTTTCCAACATTTTTCAGCTACTTCAATGTTATATTGTTTGCACAATCCCCAGTGCAACAGTTTTGCCACATTATTATACTTTTTAGTATACAGTACTTCTGCCATTAGTATGTCACAACCAGCAACAAGATGTGCAACTGTATCCAATTGTTTTGCAAAACCTACATTTGTCTGTTTCTCCCACATATTCAATGGACTTTATAAACCAGCATGTATGTAGTTCACTATCTTGGCTGCCAATATTAACATTTCGACTTTTGGTTTAAATTCACCTCTCCTTAACCATTCCTGTGTTCAGTCCTGATCAACATGATGTTGTTCCAGGAGTTGTCTATGCTTGCAACTATATTTATGCATTTTCCACATTTCTTGCCTTGTTATCTGATCCTTCACCTTTATATTCTTCCTTTTGTTTTTTGGCATATTCAGTTGCTGCCTGATTTTTATCGCCTTCTGGTTTGAGTTCCATTCCCGCTTGATGCCAATATGCTTCTGATGGACTAAGCAGGGAACTCATCTTAGATTTATTCTTCTCATGTTTCAAAACATTCACTGTGTTTGAGTCTTGTGAGATCAGCAGATATGTATGCAGTCCCACGATTGCAGATCTATACATGTAATCAATTTCAAGGAGGCCCACACCTCCTTCAGAACGGGGAATATATAATCTTGTTATGCACTGATTTTTATAAATCTTTTGATGAGCATGAGTCATCCTTCTTGTTTTCCTGTCTAATCTATCCAGCACCTTTTGGGGATAGTCAGTCACTCCAAAATTGTAACTTAGGGCAGGAAGAGCAAATTGGTTTATAGTTTGAACGTTGTTCCTAGATGTCACTGCTGTTTTACTATTAATTTAAGCTTCTAAAATATTCCTTACTAAGTTTTGTTCACACTTGTTCATTTTATTATTGATCCTTCATCACTTCCTAACTATTTATACACTACTTCCTCTTTCTCAAGTCCTTTTATATCCCATTCTTGTTCCCAACTGATGTTATCTTGGTGCTGCAGCTTTCCTGTTTTAAAATTTGCTTCTGCACATTTATCAAAACAGAATGACATTCTTATATCATCTGAAAAAGTTTTGACTACCTGCAGTTGTGCTTTCAGTTCCTTATCTGATGAGCCAACAGAGAAGATGAGAAGTCTTTGCACTTTGTTGCTTTCTGGGAGCCAAATTATAGCCATGACCTGATCTGTTAAGTAGATAGCTTAATGGGTTAAGGGCAAGACAAAAGAGGAATAGTGACAGAGAGTCACCCTGGAATATCCCCCTTTGGATTTTTATTCCTGGAATAATAATGTGCCCTTTATCATGGCTTAACTGCAAAGTGGTTTGCCACTGTTTCATGGTCGCTGTAATGTAGTTTCAGTGTACGGGTGTATCTTTTACATTTTTAAGCACTCTCTTACCCATGAATGTGGGATGCTGTCAAATGCTTTTCTGTAGTCTATCCATGCTGTACGTAGATTCTTCCCCTTTTTAGAGTTCTCCACTGTGAATTTATTTAACAACAAATGATCCTTTGTTCCATATGAATTTTTTTTATTACCCTTTTGATCTATTGCAGTAATTGTATGCTGTCAGAAGGGGAAGTTATTGGTCTATAGTTTTTAGGATAGCTTGCAGGTTCACTCTTAAGTAGGAGCATTGTTTTTCCTGTCATTAGCCAGACTGATGTCTGTTCGGGGTGCACATATAAATAGTTCTTACTCATGGCTAAGTCTTCATGCAAAGATGTTAATACTTTAGTGAGGAGTTAGGTGCTGCATCTGGGCTTGGGGGTTTCCAATTAGAGGCTTTTCTTAACTTTGTTTCAATATCTCTGGTCTTCCTTTTACTTCTTCTATCCATTTAGCATCTTTATGTTCCACAGGATCTTCATAGATACTTCTCCAAAATGTATCCATTTTTTTTGTGTGGAGTGAATGATGGGCTAAGAAACTAACAGGACATTATAAAATTACATATCTTCCTTACATGACATCAAATGCCATTTGCTGGTGGTTACTTCTGAAAGTTCCTGCTGTATTGTAGTCAGCTCTGCACATTTCTGAATCTTTTCATATCTGCAGCCTAGTAGTATGCATGTAATTCCTGTTGGTCTGTGCCAAGACATCACACATGGGCGTAGGAGTTTGTGCTTCACTCAGTTCTTTTCTGCTAATGGCACAATTCAAATAATTTTTTTCTAATTGCATATTGCCCCTAACACTTGCCAACCTTTGAGCCTCCCATTAGTTGAATATAGCCTGTTTTGTTACCTTAATGTCGCATTTCTTCTTGTTTCATGGGAAGAGCTGTATAGACAGGGCTGTCATTCAGGCAGCCACAGGAGCACACTGTACCCTCACTGGCACAGCTGGAAGGCAGTTTTATTGTCTTAACCTATCACTTATTGGAGGATGTCCAATCCACATCCTCACAGAGGCTCAGAATGCCTTTTGCATGCGATTGCATGCTCCCTCACACTTACTGTGAAGGCTACAACCCATTTGTGGCTTAGTGAGCCCATTGTCCACCACTGCGCCATATATTTGCATCTCGGACCCCCTTCAAGGGATTTATGTTGTGTACAGATAGCTAATGTGAATCCCACCAGAGGCAGGCCTTTTACCACTATGGGCTCCCCCACCAGTATCTGTGCAAGAAAGAGAAATAGCTTTGGCTCATCACTATCTGGGTCCATCATTTAGAAAATGTTATTTCTGTAGCCTGAAAGCATGTAGCATCTACGTTATGCTACTACTGCTGCTGCTTTTAAGAATATCTATGCCTTCAGCAAGGTCTCGTCTGAGTGGTGTAACATCCTGACACTGCTTCTAGGCAGAGTCCCGAGTGGTCTTTTCACATTAACATAGATATCAGAAATAACATCTTACCACCTCTTAAGGTTTCTAGGGTTTTAGACATGGTTAGCAAGAGGATGTTCTGTTCGGACTCCTCTCACCTTTCCACGTGTTATTCATTTGTAGTGGATCAGACATTGGAGAGGCTGGCACAACTCCCCAGTTTGGAAGAGAGGAGGATCTGTTAAGATCTTGACTTCTACAGTGGACTTTCATACAGCCCACTTCAGTATTGACTGATACCAAAGCTAAGGTAACATGCTCAGGAATATACCTTTGCTGGATGGTATGGCTTACACTTTTCTTAAAGATGAGCTGAGCAGATCATACAGGATGTCCCATGCCAATGCCTAGTCGAAAAGATGAAACAGGCACTAACCACTGTGGAGGAGCTCTCTGTAATGCACCTTGGCCCCATTCATTTTTATACTAAACCACCTCAGTTCACTTGAAGAATGCACATGTTATAGAATGAGAAGGACCTCCTACTCATCAGGCAGGTTCGAACCCTTCAGTTGTGCCAGTCAAGTCCCTAGGGTGTGTGCCTTCACATCTTGGGAGTCACAACTGTGACTGTCACTCAGGAATGGCTGTGGGGCTTGGATGGTCAAGACTGTAGTAGCTTGATACACCATCACCAAGGACCAGTAGGTTTTTCTTGGCCATTCCTTAGAACCGAATATCATCCTTCAAAAAAAAAAAAAAAAAAAAAAAACTTGATGCTCAAAAAAGATCTTCACTCAGGGAGTAAACACTTTGTGCGGAGCTCTTGGAAAAAACAAAGGTTCTATGCTACAGAAGCCACAGTTTTTCCTCCCTTGAAGAAAGGGAGATACTTTTTCCTTGTGACCCTGCTTGTCAGGCTCATATTGTTCAATGCGTTTCTAATATTATCTTATGTAACTAGAATTATTTTATCATTGTATGAGTTTGTAGTTTTCTTGACATGCTTGGATAATAATCACTGTTATACGCTTGAACTGCTCACTAGGAATGTCTTATTTAGATTACTTTTGCTAGTTTCATTCTAGGTGAGTGTTTGTAAAACTACGGTCCCCTCATCCTCCTACCTGTTGGGTATGGCCATAGCCACGTAGTATGCAAATGTCTTTCTGAGAAAGGTCTCACAATTTAACTTTCCCAGAACTGGGTTTCAAAAAGATTGCCACTGTTGAAAATAGGACTTCACTCTACCCTAGCATGCAGTTGTAGAGGGCATACAGTTGTATGGAGTTTTATTCTGTTTTCGTTTTGTTCTGATTGTGCCAGTACATACGCTATCAATATCCAGGCTCCCCTTTCAGCAGGTAGTTCTGATTAATAGTAATGGCTGTTTAATCACCACCCTGTATTTTGAAAAAAATGTTTGAGAAGACTGAGAGAATAAACTGCTGCTTATTGGGATGTACAAACTAAAGGGTTTGCTTTTTATTTCAGCTTTGTTTGTTATGGACAGTCATTGTTCTTCAGGAATAAATTTCATTTGACAGAACTGGAACACTGGAGAAGTAATGTCTGTAGATGAGACAACAAGGTACACGTGTAAACAGGCATTTGTCACATTTCCTTTCCATCCCACATGACCAGCACATTCTGGGTCTAGAAAGTAAACATGGCCTTCACTCTAGTATGAGTCAATTTGTTAGGTCAGATCTTAGTGACTATACTGATGCAAGGAACATTTATTTATTTATTTATTTGCAGTTGGTTTACCAGGATAGTCCATTGGGCCAATATGAACCCGTTTTCAATGGAGTCCTGGGGAGAAAAGCTCCAAAACAATCAAGGTTACAATAGGTTGTAGCTCCAAAACAATCAAGGTTACAATAGGTTGTAGCTCCAAAACAATCAAGGTTACAATAGGTTGTAAGCAAAAACAATCAAGGTTACAATAGGTTGTAGCTCCAAAACAATCAAGGTTACAATAGGTTGTAGCCCCAAAACAATCAAGGTTACAATAGTTTATAGATTATAATTTTACAAGTGTTACAGACTAGAGCAAGCATTACAAACAGTACAGGTGATACAGACTAGTAAAGGATCATTACAAAATAAATACTGAAGAGCCAATACATATTAGGAAGCTTACACTTGAGGTGCAACCTAATGCATACTTTGCAAACAGCTTAGTAATTACAGGGATGTATGAGTTGGGGGTGATGGTAAAAGGAGATTGCTTGTGTAAAGAGGGGAAAGAAAAGAAGAATTAAATTGGCAGCATAAGTTATGTTGGGTGGGAGCAGGAGCATTCCCACTGGGATATTAGATGTGAGTGAAGAGATTTTTTGAAAATAAAGCGATTAGAAGTGGTACGAATGGATGGAGGTAGGGAGTTCCAGAGACGTGCTAGACCATAGGATGGAAGATGTTTGCCTGGGGGACGAGTTGGTTTGTACACTTCTAATAGATTTTGGTTGTTAGACCTTAGTACTCTGTCAGGTAGGTGCATTTTAAAGGCAGAGGAAAGGGAAGGACAGAGGGAGGGGTTGAAAATGAGCTTGTGTGCAAGAGTAAGTTGAGTATAGGTGAGATGATTGGGTAGTTCTAGCCATTTCAGTTTGTGGAGAGAGGAACAGTGGTGAGTGGAGGACTTATGGCTGGTAGCGAACTTGGCGATTTTGTTGTAGCAGGAGGACAGTTGTGTTTTCAGGGAGGATTGTAGATTAGTTAGGAGTGGAGCTCCATAGAGAAGGGAGGGGATAAGAAAAGATGTAGAGAGAGTGATTTTAGTGGCAGGTGTAAGATACTGATTTTTGATGGGGTTTTTTTTTATGTTTAGTTGTAAGTGGGAGTTGAATTTGAACTGACTGTCAATTTGGACCCCAAGTAACTTGGTCTCTGATACCAGTTCCAGAGTTGTATTATTATAACTAGTAATAGAGAATGTGTTTGTGTCGAAAGAGGTGACTAGAGGGAGTGAATACCATTAATTTGGTTTTAGAGGCATTGAGTGCTAGGTGATTTTTATTCATCCATTGTTCAGTGGTTGAGAAAGCATCTTGAGTAAGCCTTAGGAGTGTAGGGATAGATGTGGCAGAACAGATAATAGTTGAATCGTCTGCGTATTGGATGATATTTGAGAAAGGGATAGAGTTGCGGAACTCATTTATAAATATATTAAAGTGGAGGGGACCCAATATGGAACCTTGGGGAACTCCAGTTGGAGTATTAAGGAATGAGGTGGTGGCCTTTTTCCATTTTACTGCTTGATATCTATTGGATAAGTAGCTGGAGAACCAGTTCAGAGAGGAAGGAGCTAGGTTAAGATTAGAGAGTTTAGTTAAAAGTAGGTTGTGAGAGATAGTGTCAAAGGCCTTAGAGAGGTCAAGTAGTAGGGTAGAAACAATATGACCAGAGTCCCGGGCTTTGTTTACAGTTTCAAGGAAGGAGAGGAGGGCTGTCATAGTGCTGTAGCCTGGTCTGAAACCATGTTGAGTGGGAGTTAGTAGGTGATTGTCTAAGAGATGTGGTAGGAGTTGAAGTTGGATACACTAGTTTAGAGATGGGAGACACGATAGCAATGGGACGGAAATTAGTAACATTGTTATTGTTGCCTCCTTTATGTAAAGGTATGATAAAGGCCCTTTTCCAGATTTGGGGTACTATGCTTTCTAGGATAGAGCAGTTGATTAGAATGCTTATGGGGTAGGCGATCGCTTCGGCAGCTATGCTAAGAAAATGTGAAGGAATGTTGTCAGGAGCATTAGAGCATGGCTTCAGTTTTTGAAGGAGTTTTTTTTATGGTAGATGTGGGTATAGGTTTTAATGAGAAAAGTGGGGAGTGGGAAGAGGGGGTATTTCGGTTGATGGAGATGAAGAGGAAGTGAGAGTAGAATAAGAGGTGGAGGGTAGAGAATTAGTAGATGAGAATGGGGGTGGAGGGTAGAGAATTAGTAGATGAGAATGGGGGGAAGTAGCAGTGGAGGGTAGAGTGTTAGTAGAGGAGGATGGGGGAGAATGGGAGAGTGTAGTGATGTTAGAGAAAGATGAGGTTAGTTTGGAAATAGAATCAATGAAAAAGAGTTAAATTGGGTAGCCAAGTCTATGTCGGGGGCATTAGGGTCTGGGGTGGGGCTATCTGGTTTGTTAAGATTAAGGAGAGTGGAGATTCCTTTCCAGAATTTCTGAGGGTTTGTTTTATTATTGTTTTGGAGTATGGAGAAGTAATTTTGTCGATCAGTGATGATGAGCTTTTTTACTTTATTTCGAAGTGTTTTGTATTCGTTATGGATGAGGGGGGGGTCTTATTTTTCTGGTAGTGTGCCCACACTTTATCTCTGTGTCGCATGGTTGCTAGTGTATTTTTGATAAGCCAAGGGGCAGTTTTAATTTTTATTCTTTTTGTTCTTAAGGGAGCATGGTAGTCTAGAAGGTTTAAGAAGGTTGAGTTGAAGTGGGCTACCGCATTATCTCGAGATAGTGTTTTTAGACTATTCCAATTTATTGCTTTTAGAGCATTAGAAAAGGTCGTTGGGTTAAAGTTTTTTTGGTTGCGAATAGTAGTATAGTTGTGAGTACGATTTAGGGGTAAGGGGAGTCAGTGTGTGAAGATGGGTAAGTGGTCACTAAGAGGATCAGGAAGAGTACCACTGTCAGAGAAATAATGGGGGTGAGAGACTAAAATCCAGTCTAGAATACTACTGCTAGAGAGGTTTTTGAGGGGTGGGTTATAGAGTTGATTAGCTGTGAAAAATTGTAGAGGTTGATATTAGGTGGGTTTGAGGGAGACTAAATGGAGGACCAATTGATATTCATGTCTCCTAAGATTATTGTTTCGTTGCTAATGTTGGTGGAGAGCCAGGAGAGGATGTCTTCAAGTGTAGAAATATTATCACCTGGGGGGATGTAGAGGGACGCTATACATATGTGCTTGTGTTTGTTAACTTGAAGTAACGTTAGGAGTAATTCAGCATTATTAAAGTGAGGAGTAGGTTTGTTATAGGGAGTCACTGACAAGGAGGATGAGTATAGGAGAGCTACTCCTCCCCCTTTTTTGTGGAATCTGTCTTTTCTAATGATAGAATAGTTGGGAGGAATTATTTCAGAGTCTTTTATGTGGGGTTTTAACCATGTTTCAGAGATGGATAGGATGTCAGGTTTATTGTGTATAAGCCAGGCATGGAGGTTTGGGATTTTGTTAACTATACTTTGGGAGTTTAGAGAAGTAAGTAATATGGACTTTTCTATAGTGGTTGAGGTGGGGGTTCTAGGGTTAGGATGGATATCTCCTGATAATAGAATGGTAATCGGATATAAGATTGAGTTAGAGAGATAATTGGACTGTTTAGAGTGTAAATTGGGCTCTATTATGATTCTGAAGGGTTTGCTAGTTACTACGGGGGTAGAATATTTATGAGAGGTAATAAGTTTTGTAAGTAAAAAGTAGAAGGTTTTTTATAGGATATAGGTGGGGAGAAATTGGGGTGTGTGAATATGAGAGAGATGAGGTAAGATGGTTGGTTACGTAGAAGGGTTGTGAGTGGTAGGTATTAATGGGTTGGGTGAGGTAGTAAATATAGGATAAGTTGAGGAGGAGTAGTAGTAAAATGGAGATATATGAGGGTTTTGAATATGATGTTGCTGAATTTTTTGTGGATACTAGAGTGTTGTATGTACAGTGGAGCAGGTAAGTCCCTTCTGTTAGTGAAGGAGTGGGGAGTTGAGTGATGGTTGATAAGGGTGTGGTTTGGGAGTGGGTGTTGATAGAGTATTGGACACTAATAGGTCAAGTAGGGTAGTAGGTGTGGTTTTGAAGGAATAAAGGTAGAGGTGCTGGGGGCGGAGTGAGCCTGCAGGGCAAACGGTGCGGGTTGAGCCAAGGAAGGCAGGAGAAGATCGAGAACCTATCAGAAGAGTGCAGATTGCAGAAGGGTAAGTGCAGCGGACAGGGATATAGTAGGATAGAGTGGGCTATGATGTTTAGAAAGAGAGAGAAAAAGAAAAGTTAGAGCTTAAACAGAAAACAAGAAAGTAAGTGAATTGAAGTCAGATTAGTGGGGAGTGGGTGCCATCTAGTGGACAAATGCTGAAGTGCATCTGTGGCTCCAGCAGGGCAATCCCTGGACTAGATTGGATAGAGGAGAGAAGGGAGCTAGTGTAAATCAGGGAGCTAGATGAGGGGGAAGTATGGAGATACGGAAGTAAAAGAAGGGTTAGGCTGCTGGCTTTCCTGGCAAGGGAGCGTACTGAAACACCTAGCAGGGCTTAAATAACTATAGTAGTTTAGGATTATCAGCAGATGCACATACTTCCTTGGTTCCGTCTAGGAGAGGCTTGGTTCAATTCCTATAAAGGGGATGAGGCAGCAGAGTTTGTTATAATTGCTTGAGCAATTGGTTGAGCTTGTATTAATTTTAGTTTGTTTAGGCGTCCACCCAGGCGTAGTCACGGAGGGTAATGCAGGGCAAGAAAGCTGGAGAGCAGGAGTGAAAGTTGAGAGAGAAATAGTACTTTAGTAATATAGAACCACATTAGTTCCCAGCAGCAATAATATACAGGTATCAAGCATGTATTAAATGCAACAAATGTTCAGAGCAGCAATGAGTTGAAAATATAACCCTTTGGTTAATAATGTGATCCAGTTAAAATGCAACTATTGAGATTATAATAGTACAAATGTAAGCTTCTACTCGCATATCTACAGATACACTAACAAAGAAAGGGTATTACACACACTTAACGGGCTACTAATGTAGGCAAATTGTTAAACATAGGTCGCTAATATGCTTTTGTAATGTGAATCAAACTGGAGTTAAGCCGCAGTTACACTATAGCTGGGACCTTCAGTTGAGATCGTATGCAGAGCAGAAAACACTTGGAATATTAAATTCTGTAATTAAATAGACCACTACACCAGTATTTAACTCATTAGATAGTCCACTACACTAACACTGATGCATTTCTCCTAGTCAATAAGGAGCTATAGAAGAAAAAGGAGCAACTAACACATATTATGCAGTAAACATTCAAAATCAGTCAATTCTACAAAATAGGCAAGGTAATGTTGCAATCAATGTGCCTTGTAACAGCATCTAGTTAAGCACTACATTTTCAGTGTAGTTTTAAAAACTAGCAGCAGTGGCCATTTGAACATCAACTTTGGTGACTTGCTGCATGTCTTATTTTCCGAGATTGTTTAAGCTTTCATTCTGTTACTGTAGTCATGTGGACCTATCTCATTGAAGAAGCATGACTCTCTCAGATTTCGCACTGTTATTTTCTTTTCACGTAAACTGGATCTGAAAAAGATTGTTAGGGCTACTAAAACCAATCTACAAGGTCACCTGGCTTCTCATTCCATGAGCCAAGGTAGCAAATCATTTCACTACAATGCTTCAGGTGTGTATTACACTTTTTTTTAATATTGGTCTAGTCACCAGTACAGCTATTTCTACTTATTCAAGAAAGTGTGTAGATTACTCTCAATGGCTATGTAGCATCTATAAGGGGTGGGAGGTTGGCATAATGGTTAAGGTGTTTACCTTACAAACATAAGGTGCAGGGTTTGATTCTCACATGGAGTAATTGGCTAGGCTGAAAATGGCCCACAAGGGCAGTTAGCCTAGTACTAACCTTTGAACCTATATCAATGCAGTAAATTCGAAAGGCAACATCTGAAAAATCTTAAATTCTACTTATACCTTAACTTACACACTTCTTTGCCCATCCACTGCCCCGATTGCCAGTATGATCTGCTTGTTCACTTAAGACAATATTATACTGTAATACAACAGCAATCAATTGTTGTCCGCATATGTTATTTGGCAGAAGTTTTACACCAGATGCCCTTCCTGACGTAACTCTCCCAATTTATCCGGGCTAGGGATAAGCATGAAAATATGCACTGGCTTGTGCATCCCCAGTGGAGAGAGGTGAAGAAGAGAGTACAGGCAGGGTAGAATGGGTAGTTAAGCAGCATAGAGTGGTGGTCTGTAGGATGACTTTGATGATCAAGAAGAGGAAGACAAGTGTGAGAGCAGTGCCCAGGATCAAATGGTGGAAGTTTAAAAAGGGTGATTGTGAGGTGGAGTTCAGGGAAGAGTTAAAACAGGTACTAGGGGAGCAGTGAAGAGTTACTGAATAGCTGGGTAACTACCGCAGAGATGGTAAGGGAGACAACTAGAATGGTGCTTGGTGTGACATCTGGACAGAGGAAGGAGGACAAGGAGACCTGGTGGTGGAATGAGGAAGTACAAGAGAGTATACAGAGGAAGAGGCTGGCGAAGAAGTGGGATTGTCAGAGAGATGAAGAAAGTAGACAGTAGTATAAGGTGATGAGGAGCATGGCAAAGAGAGAGGTGGTGAAGGCTAAGGATAAGGCATATGGAGAGTTGTATGAAAGGTTGGACACTAAAGAGGGAGAAAAGGACCTGTACCGATTGGCTAGACAGAGGAACAGAGCTGGGAAAGGTGTGCAGCAGGAAAGGGTGATAAAGAATAATGAAGAAAACATACTCAGAAATGAGGAGAGTGTGTTGAACAGATGGAAAGAGTACTTTGAGGGGCTGATGAATGAAGAGAATGAGAGAGAGAGAGAGAGAAGGTTGGATGATGTGGGGATAGTGAATCAGGAAGTGAAACAAATTAGCAAGGAGGAAGTACGGACAGCTATGAAGAGGATGAAGGATGGAAAGGCTGTTGGTCCAGATGACATCCCAATGGAAGCATGGAGGTGCTTAGGAGAAATGGCAGTGGAGTTTTTAACCCGATTGTTTAATGAAATCTTGGAAAGTCAGAGGATGCCTGAGGACTGGAGAAAAAGTGTTTTGCTACCTATTTTTAAGAATAAAGGTGATGTGCAAAGCTGTAGTAACTACAGTGGGATAAAACTGATCAGTCACAGTTTGAAATTATGGGAAAGAGTAGTGGACGCTAGGTTAAGAAGGGTGATGATGATTAGTGATCAGCAGTATGGGTTCATGCCAGGAAAGAGCACTACAGATGCAATGTTTGCTCTGAGAGTGTTGATGGAGAAATATAGAGGTCGTTAGAAGGAGTTGCATTGTGTCTTTGTGGACTTGGAGAAAGCCTATGATAGGGTCCCTAGAGAGGGGTTGTGGTATTGTATCAGGAAGTCAGGAGAAGCAGAGAAGTATGTAAGAGTGGTACAGGGTATGTACGAGGGTAGTGTGACTGGTGAAGTCTGCAGTGGGAGTGACAGGTGCGTTTAAGGTGGAGGTTGGATTACATCAAGGATCAGCTCTGAGCCCTTTCTTATTTGCAATGGTGATGGACAGGTTGACAGATGAGATCAGACAGGAGGCCCCATGGACTATGATGTTTGCAGATGACATTGCAATCTGAAGTGAGAGTAGGGACCAAGTTGAGGAGACCCTAGAGAGGTGGAGATATGCTCTAGAGAGGAGAGGAATGAAGATCAGCAGGACTAAGGCAGAATATGTGTGTGTGAATGAGAGGGAGGATAGAGGAATGGTGAGGATGCAGAGAGTAGAGCTGGCAAAGGTGGATGAGTTTAAGTACTTGGGATCAACAGTTCAGAGTAATGGTGAGTGTGGAAGGGAAGTGAAGAAGAGAGTACAGGCAGGGTGGAATGGGTGGAGAAGAGTGTCAGGAGTGATTTGTGACAAACGGGTACCAGTAAGAGTAAAAGGGAAGGTCTACAAGAGGGTAGTGAGGCCAGCTATGTTGTATGGGTTGGAGACGGTGACTGACAAAAAGGCAGGAGTCAGAGCTGGAAGTGGCAGAGTTAAATATGTTAAGATTTGTACTGGGTGTGACAAGGATGGACAGGATTAGGAATCAGTATATTAGAGGTCAGCTCAGGTTGGACAGTTTGGAGACAAAAGTCAGAGAGGCGAGATTGCGTTGATTTGGACATGTGCTGAGGAGGGATGCTGGGTATATTGGGCAAAGGATGCTAAGGATGGAGATGCCAGGTAAGAGGAAAAGAGGAAGGCCTAAGATAAGGTTTATGGATGTGGTGAAAGAGGACATGCAGGTGGTTGGTGCGACAGAGGAATATGCAGAGAACAGGAAGAAATGGAAACAGATGATCTGTTGTGGCGACCCCTAACGGGAACAGCCGAAAGAGAAGACAACAGCAGTCAGTTGAGTGAGCATTTTCCATTATTGAACCTTCACTGTGTGAGAACCCAGCTTCCTGCTAATCGCTGTACTTATGTCTGTATTGAAAAAACAGCTAGTTTAGTTCTGCCTGGTACAATATTACAGAGAGATAGCAATCTGAAATGTAACCTAGCTGGAACCTCCATATTTTCTACAAAATAAGTGATAAATGTCATTTTTACACATAATCATACTTTTAATCATAAGTCTGAGTAATGGTTTTACTAACTCACATTTGCTACACCTCTGTGATGCAGGGAACCCATAACACATAATTAAGCTTACTGCAAACAATGATCATCCAACCCAATACAACTCATGAGTGACTTTAATTACCCCACTGTTAATTGAGAATCATATACAACAACAAACATGCAGGCACAGAGATTCATGGATTTTGTAAAAAGAAACTCACTGGACAAGATTGTCAGTACACTGATCAGAGGTGCAAACATACTGGATCTGGACTTCACACCCCTTAGTGTAATGTCCTTTCTGATGAGGTTAGACCACAGAATATTCTCATTTGAAGTAAAAATAAAACCCAGAACCCCAGACAACCCTGGAATTTTCAGAAACTGCACTAAGACTAACTTCCTATTAATAAATGATAACATGGCAAAATTTCAAGACCCCATAAACCCTGCGAACACTGCTGGCTGTGTGGAACTGTTCACAGAAACCCTGTACAAGCATGTTAATAGTTGCATAGAGGCAGCTCTACCCACCAGGAATAAGTATAGAACCATAAGAATGGAAAGGACTGTAATGAATGCAAAAAATAAACTACTCTGGTAGAATCACATCATCAGTACAGTATATAACAGAAGGAAGAAAATCATGGCAAAAATTCAGAGGTCTAGCACCCAGCAGGATAAAAGAGCACTCATCAAACTAAACAAACATAGTCTACCAAAGCCAAATTTGAGGTAAAGTTGGCCTCCCAGGCAAAGGACAGCCACAAGGCATTCTTTAGCTATGTCTACAACCTCAAAAGCAATACACACTTGTATACAGAGGCCATTGTTAATGGAGCCACCTATATTGAGCTAGAAGTTATAGCAAACCTACTGGCTGACAAAAATCAGCTCTTACTTTTCTCTCCCCCTAAGCCTCCCCTTAGGAAATAGGGAGCAGGTCTTCAATACTCTCTCTAAAGCCAAGAACACTGAATTGATGGGTCTCAACAGTATCCCAGGCTGCCTTCTAAATAAGATGAAATATGGTATCAGGCCCTATGGAATCACTGTTTAACCATAGCATGCAAACAGGTTTCATGACTCATGAATGTAAAACAGCAATTATCATCCCTCTGCACAAAAGCTGGCCATCTTACAGACCCTGGAAACTACAGACCCATGAGTCTGTCTATTCTCATATGCAGTGCCATGGAAAGAATTATCATGCAAGAGATTAATAATTGCATAGGAAGTCTCCAGACACTGGACCCAGCCCAATTTGTTTTTTGTCAATGGCAGGTCATGCATAGTCAACCTGGTGGACTTCTTTGAGAAGTTTACCAAAGCAATGGACGAGGACAAAATTGTTCATATTGCCTACCTTGATCTGGCCAAGACATTTGACAAAATATCCCACTCAGGCACTGTTGATAAACTCAAGAGGTCAGGTATAGACCCTTATGTCACCTGTTGGGTAGCCAGAGTTGGGGAGTCCAACTCTACAATGAGGCCAGTCACCAGGAGAGTACCTCAGAGATTAGTCCTGGGACTGCTCCTTTTTGGCATCTACCTCTGTGAAATCAAAGCCAGTGTCAAGGGCCTTTGTCTGACCAAGTTTGCAGATGATTGCAAGTTAGAAGCAGTCATAAAATCCCCCACTGACACTAATGTTCTCAAGGAAGGGTCGACATACACAAATAACTGGTGTCAGATTCATGGATTAAAACTAAATGCCAAGAAATGCATAATAGTATCCATTGAGAAGTCAGTCACCTCTGTTAACCATCATATTGACAATGCACCCCTAACAGCTGCCCCAGTAGTCAAGGACTTGGAGATGCATGTAGACAGTAATCTAGCTTTGACCATCATTTGTCTATGGTAATGAGGAAGTAATTCTATGTTGTGCAACTTATAAGCAAAGGTATGACATCCAGGTCTAAGGAGGTCATTGTTTCACTATGTTCAGCATTCATCAGACCTATCATTGAGTACAATGCTCCCTTTGGTATGTACCTAACCAGGCATATCAAACAACTGGAATGTCCCAAGAGATTCATCACTAAAATAATTCAGGGTGTAAGTAACATGTCCTCTGCAGACTACCTCAAAGCCGTATCACTGTATTCTGTTTTTTACAGGATATTGAGGGAAGATCTTTGCTTGGCATATAAGGCATCATCTGACCCAACTCTGATGGGCCTCCTGCATATCTGCAAAACAAACAGCACCAAAATTACCCATTCTGAAAACTTAAACCTTGCCTGTGATGTAAATAGGACCTGCTGGAGAGATAAGTATGCATCCCAGAGACTATCCTTTCTCTGGAACAGGCTCCCTATCTATGTGAAGCCAAATTCCTCTCTAATCCAGTACAAGTGTAGTTTGGACAATTGGATGGGGAATAGGAAATTCTTTACTAGTTTGACACCTGTGTGTCTAATGGGCAAAGGCAGCCGGTAAATAGTTAATCTCCCAGGCCCCTATTCGTAAATGTTTCATCTCCCAGACCCTGCTTACACTTATCAAGGGTACCAGAACTTTTCAGAGATTTGAGGTGTATGGCTAGGCTTAAAAAGGCCCTAGTGGTCATTAGCCTATTACACACTTATAAATATACACTTATTGTGCATTGTGGAATAAGTAATATGTATAATAAAAGGTGGGTGGGTCACCCCTACCCTTTAGTACATAATATTTACTCTAAGTTTGTTAGAAATTTTATTAAGTGATATTCAGCAGAAAGAGTTTGCCGACTTGCGTTTGCAATTAAAACTACAGAAATTATAGTGTTATTTCTGAAGCGTAAATCTGGCACATTGATACCCCCTGGCTTGAAGCTGTACAACTTTGTTCATATCACATTATAGTGATTACTTTTAGGTAATGCTGAAGCCACCAAGCTAGTCTTAGTTTTGTTTTGCATTTTTTCATGTGCTTCTACATGTTCTCAGTAGATTTGTCTGTAATTTTATTTTCTATCAAGGGTATACTTTACAGTTTTATAGGTCTATCTGCTTGACATGCTATTTGTTATCTAAATCCCAGATTTAATTTTTAGTCTTCTTTTATGTAGCTTTATAGATATCTGTTTGTGAATAGAGGCTGGATTATGACAGGGTGTGCAGCTTCATGTGTTTGGCAAAGAACATAGTGTGTGTTCATGGTTCCCCATTAAGTAAGCGAATGCTTAATATAGCGAACTCTGTTTAATCGACAGTTAAATGTCGAAATGGCAAAATCCCGAAGACATAGAACAGCAAATCCCCCCCCCCCCCAGGGAAAAAAAATCACTGGGCTGTTTTGGGACTTTGCCATTTCCTCCACTGTGGTGCAATCTTGGAATTGGTATATTTAAGCCTTCCCTAGGGCCTGTTCGGAAGTTTGTGTTTTCGGGGGGGGGGGGTCAATTATACAGCGTTCGGTATTTTCAGTGTTCACTGTTATAATTTAGACCCTGTGTTCATGACTAATATGCAGTTTCACCAGTAGTTTCCTCACTGAGGTTCATAGTTAAATACTAGGCTAACTGCCCTTTTCAGCCATTTTTTAAGCCTAGCCAGTTTCCCATTTGTGAGAAGCAAATCCTGTTCCTTGTGTTTGTGAGGTAAACACCTTAACCATTATATCAACCTCCCTATATTGTGGCATTGAGTAAGTTACCTTAGCCACCTGTACATGTCTGCATACTAATTACTGAAGTAGGTCCATGTTTATAGGTTCATAGGTTGATATAATCAGAGACTTAATACTAGTACCATGCAGTTCCAAATGTCTCTGTAAACTAAGGCGTTTAAGTCCAGTTAATGTAACATAATGGGGTTGACATTATTACAGCCTTCCATCAAGTTCACACTGCTGTTTATATAATTGCAAGTTGGAGAATTTATACTGTAAACATATCTTTTACAAGTTTAGCAGAATTTATGCTGTCATTTATTTCATTAGGACTAATGCAGTTTACGTTGTTAGTTATGATCTTGAAATTGGTGAGTGCTGCATTTTCTGTGTTAGTGTCTGGTACATTTTGTCGTAAGTAATGTGTTTTAGTGTGGCTTGGCTGATGGCTGAAAAATATCTTCAATGTAGGTTATTTCACTTATCAAGTTTTCTAGAAGTAAATTTTCTAATATGAAACATCTGTGAATGTCTGACTGCTGTTAGCGCACTTTGGTGGTATTCGTCCTCTTCAAGACAAATACGTCTACTTGGTACTAAGCTGTTCCTTTAGAGGTGAGAGAGAGTGTGTGTGTGTGTGTGTGTGTGTGTGTGTGTGTGTGTGTGTGTGTGTGTGTGTGTGTGTGTGTGTGTGTGTGTGTGTGTGTGTGTGTGTGTGTATCTGTGACTGCACAGACAGCGCAGGACAATGTCCTTGTTCCTAAACTTTAGAAACGTTACTATTTTAGCCTCTGTCACTGTAAAAGGCACAGACAATGCCATGTATAATGATGGTAACCATACAGTACAGCCTGAGCTTCGCTCATCAGATGGGAAGTTGAAGAGACTTAAATAAATCTGGTTACTTAGTAATGGCATATTGTTTAATACCCAGCATGTCCATGTCTCTAAAGACCTCAAAAATATTTTGCAATGCCATTTTCATCTAGCACTGTTTATTGAAGTTCAAAATGTTTAGTTCTTTGTGTGTACCAGTTTCATAAAGATTTTATAGAGCTTTTTCTTTCTACAGAGACTTTTAACTGTGTAATTGTGGCATTCCAGTGACTGTCAGATGTCTGTCTATGGCGCATTGTGTATGTTTGCAGTGAATTGCAAGGTCTCTGAGATAAAACCAACAACTTGAGCAGAAGATGCTGTGCGTATGTGGGGAGGAGACTGTATCTCAGCATTGCCCTACTTACTTCTGTCATGCTGAAGACCAGTGCCAGCTGATGTTTCCAATGTGTTTCTTTCCATATGCTTTAGAGGCTGTCACTTAAAGATGGACAGAAAAGCACAGTACATTGTACATTTACTCAAAGCCTTATGTCTAGAAATGAATGTAGTATAACTGTGTTCTGCTGTTTGTATATTAGGTGGCCAAACTGTGAGCACAACTGACTCCTCAGCAAGTAACCGAGAAAGTGTAAAATCTGAAGATGGAGATGATGAAGAACTTCCGTACAGAGGACCTTTTTGTGGTCGTGCCAGGGTCCATACAGATTTCACACCTAGTCCATATGACTCGGACTCCCTTAAACTCAAGGTATGGTGAGAGAGAATGTGAAGTGTGTGATGGCTTCTCCCCCCATGGAATACCAGTTTCTTTTCAGGCTATAGCAGTTAATCCCCAAATAGTTTGTTCTGTGTAAGTAAGAAAGTATGGAAAATCAGGATTTGCTGTAAAATCTTATGTTCTCATGCGGGAATAAAGTGCAAATCAAATTTGATGATGCAGGCACTGGGAAGTTGCTTCAAAATTGGCAGTTTCAGTCTGAAGTCACTTGCTGTTACAGCCGCAAGTGACAGCCACAGCTATGAGACAAAAGTCCTGCATGATCGGATTATCTCACCTGATGTGTGCAGCAACTGTAACTGATGTTTCTTCGTGTACAACATCTCGAAGGGCTGCAGTTGTGTGCTGCATTACATAGAAGACAGGACTGGAATCGGGGTGGTAAGAGTTTATATGTTGGATGTAGCTTTAGAAACAAGGGAAGGGCAGAAATGGGAGAAAATGACAAAAAAGCTGTAGTAATTAGTAAACCTCAAACAAGCTGTAGTAATTAGTAAACCTCAAACAAGCAGTATAGTCAAGAAACTGGGATATACGTCAAGCAAGAGAAAACAAATCAGACTTTTTTTCTGAATACTTAGTGTGCTAGCTTTGTGCAGCTGGTTGCATAGCACCTATTAGGAGATAACATTTTGGTTTGTCTTCTGATACATTGAGTTCCATGATTATGCTCCAAATTGGGGAAAAAGACAACTTTAAGCACCTTTTTGATCTAGGAAATGTACTTAGCAAAGTTTTTGAGCACCTGACAGTGCTGTAGAGCTGTAAAACATAACAGTCAGTGCCAGATACGAAAGAATGGTAGTGAGACGATAAAACTGCTTTAAAAGCTGCAGTACACTTTGCTGCCACACAGAAGTATGGCACAGTGAACTGTGTAATAGCTTTGAAAACTGTTCGTACATCAGAGGGGCACATGGTTTATGGCTGTTATCCATGTGGTAGTACTGAAGGATTTATGACTTTCAAAGCTGTCTCTAGTTTGAGGACTTTTCTCTAATTATTGTTTGCTTTGTTCCTTATTCTGGGGGTAAAAATTGAGAGCAGTGCTCCTGACACCTGGATGCATCAGTCTCCTGCTTACCTTTGTATTCAGTATCACATGTGAACTTTGCTCTCATTGGTAGAGTAGAGAAGAGAGTGGTAAAGGAATTACTGCCACTTTGGCTCCCATGAGTAGTCAAAGGATGCCAAAACCATTGCCTTAGAGAAAGGCAAGAATAATTAGTCCACTCCTCCATGCACTTCCCCTTTGGATGACTCCCTCCTTTGCAGTGGCCCTTAGGCTGATGTGGAACTAGCTGGATTAACCTTAAGCCGCTATTCCATCTCATTAGAAATGTTTTGCACTTGCAAAGTTTCTGGGGAGGAAGCCTCCCCGTGAAGCCATTTATTGAAGATGCTGTCTGAGAAGCCTGAAGACACCCTGACTCTAGGCATTAGTTCTCACTAAACATCTTAGTTCAGACTTCCATGTGGTCCACAATATGTCTCATAAACTACAGCAGTTTGCTATTTCAGTTCCAGGGACACCTAATAAGGACGCTTTCGGAAAAGCTTGAGGATTTTCCAGAGACTGGACTCAATGAAAACCATGTAGAGACCTTCTGGAAGTAAGGCTGTCCAGACACACAGACTCTTTCTGTAGATTTGACAGTGTTTTTTCATGTATTGCATTGTAGCTATGACATTGAGCATGTTGCTAGGGGCTACAGATTCAGATGTGTGCAGTTACAAAATGGCATGGCGGGTATTTTCCTTCCTGAAGAAGGAACTCGGGAGCAAGATCTTGTTTGCTCACTTCCTTGGTGAAGTAGTCTTTGGCTAACCCACATACATCCTGAGCAGTGGTATTTCATGGTGGAAATGAACTTTCACCTCTAGAAAGAGCCTTAATAATCCCCACATTCAAACCCAACGTTTTCTTCTAAGCTTGGTCAATACCATCTAAGAAAGGCCATGGAGCTCATGCAGTCCTTCCTTTCTAACTCCAGCTAAGTCACCCTAGGAATAACCCCACAAGTTGCACTGCTGCAACCCTCATACCAGTCCGGGACTGCTCATGGGGGGGGGTCTCCGAGTTCACCCCAGCTTGGAGAACTGTTTAAATGGGACAGTGTTTTTTAGAGACAATCACTCTTCATGAGGTTGTGGATTTCACTGGGCATCACCCAGAAAAGGGCCACATTGGTGGAGTGGTCTGTCTCGAGGGAGCTGCTGGAGACAGGCTTGGTCTCTGCTTCTCAAAGGGCTGTTGAGGCTTTCTCATTTTCTAAGAAAGAGCAGGGTGTTTTACTCTCATATTGCTTTGGTGGAGTGCCTGGACAAATTCCATTCTGTTGTTGACCTCAACAACTTTTTCTCACCAATGTACATGTGGTTTCAGATGGGTGCCTTGCAGCAGTTCATGCTGTTTCCCCGTACAGAGTGTCTGATGTTGTTAGTGGAGATAATGTGCATATTTTGCACATTATTACAGGAGATTTGTGTGGTTTGTTCATTCTGTGTGGGCATTAGTTCCATTACCGAGTGTTTTTTTAATTATCCTTAGCACACAGAGTATTTTCCTGTATGCTGGTTGTACTAGTAGAAGCATTGCAAGAGAAGGACTTAAACATTTCATGCTGTGGAGAGCTGACTGCTGGTAACCTAATACAGGAACTCACTGGAAATGCTCCTGTGAGTACTAAAGTGGTTACCATCCCTGGGTGGACACTACAGTTTGTAGCATATCTCCTGTGACTCCTGCACGTAGAGTTGCCTTTACAAGTAGAACTAGACTTTTTGTTGTTGGTTGTTTCTGCCCTTGGAGAGGACTATGGAGGTCATAGCCTTGACCAGTTCATTGATGGCTTAAGTGTTCAGGCTGTGACTCTACTGTGTTTTCTGTGCCAGATAGCTGCCACCGACTTCATGGTTCCATCTGCATCACTGAAATTTAAGGTGCCACAATGTAGTGTGTGGTGCCTATGACTTCAAAGCTACCAGGTAATTACATACCTTTGCTGTACACCAGTACAGTCCCCACTAGTCTTCTGATGGGTGGCCTTTTCTTTCAGTGACCAATGACATTGCAGAGTCTGATGACTGACAACCAGTGGCATCTCAGAGTCTGATGACTGCTGCTTCACTAGTGGACTGGTGAGTTCACCTCAGCTCCTCTGTGGTGCAAGGCTTATTATCCCCTGCAGAAGGCCTGTATGTCATTCATCTGGTGCAAAGCAGAGTCTTCATGGCTTTGTGAAATCTTTGGAGAGAGAGAGAGATTTCTAGGATCTCTCCTCGTTTTATTAGTCAGTCAGTCTGTTGTATAGCATCTAAACAAGCAAGGGAGCAGGGTAGTGATGTCTGACAGTGAGTCATTGGGAAACTGTCAGGGGAACAGGGTAGTGATGTCTGACAGTGGGTCATTGGAAAACTGTCAGGGGAACAGGGTAGTGATGTCTGACAGTGGGTCATTGGGAAACTCTCTGTTTAGCTTTCATCTTTAGAGGTAAAAGAGTTGGAAGACTTTCTGAGTTTCTCCTCCACCCTGATTCTGGAGCTGCAATTCAAGGAGTGTGTTGAAACCTTCTGGAAGTGGGGTTGTCCAGAATGACTGTTTTTTGCCATCCAGGAGAATTTGGCTGTCCCCATCTTCTGCATAGTGCAGTAAGGTGAGGGGGGGGGGGGTAATGGGAGAACACTTTATGCCTGTCTTGACATAAGAAATGCCTGTATACATTCCTGCTTATGCCATACCAAACTGAAAAGCTTTGGGAAGAATGAACAAAACTTAATCTGATTGAAGGGAATGATTTCAAACACACAGGTCCCTGGCAGTACAAGAAACTTTCAGCCCTAACCTGAGATATCCCCCCATGATTAAGGTGGTAACCACCTCCACTTCAGGTCCTGGCTTCTGATGTGGCTACCCTGATCCCACTGAGGTTGCTGGTTTGGGTTCTCAGAGGTTACTGAAGCTGCTAAAAAGTCTTCTTCCTTTTAGCAGGTCTGTACCTACAACTGGATGCAGCTAAACAGTGCTCAGTTCAGGTGGGCTGGTTCCTTCCATTGCCCTGGTCAGTGAGCATACAGTTGATGGCCTTTCTTGAACTTCTGTTTGATTTGGGCCTCCGTTATTCTTGGCCAGAGTGCATACCTCTTTTGTTTTTCTGCATCATGACCTTGTAGAGGGACACAACTGTGGCCAAGCCCCAGCTGGTCAAACAGTGCATGCATTCTGTCTCTTTAGCCTTCTTTGATGAATTGAGCATCATGTCTTGGAAACGATTCTTTCTGATGGCCAACGCCTAGTCCTTATAGGTGATCAGGGCATCGGGCCCTAATGTAGATGAACCCCATTTAATCTTTCACAAAGATCAAGTATCCGTCAGGGCAAACCTACGTTTCCCTTCTTTCGGAATTGTCCCTGAACCAGTGTGTTCATTTCTCCATTTTTTTCATGCAGCTGGAATCAAACAGGGCCCTTCATACCCTGGGACCTCTAGCTCATATGTCACCAAAAATGGATGGACAGTTTTAGAAAGATGAATGAAGAATTCATCTCTTTTTGCATCAGAGATAAAAAAGCTCACAGCTGCAAAGCTCTGTAAATGCTTTGCTATCTTCATTACTCTTTTGCTATCAGGTGGCTATTCGCTGCTTGGAAAACTGTTGCAGCCAAAGCCTAATTCATTAGTGGACTGGTTGCCTCCAGTGCTTGTTTCAGGGAAGTCTCCATTACAGACATCCACACTGGAACCTCATGGTCGACAGAGCAACTCTTCACCAACCATGGAGTGTAGCCGAACCTCTTTAGTAATACTGTATACGCTTGTGCAGTCTTCTTTCTCATTCCACCCTAATGGTTACTGCTTGAAATTCACCTGTCTGAGGCTTATTAAGGAGGGTCTTTTTTATATAACAAATCTTTTGTTACCTTATGAGATGATATGCAGGAAGCCCTTCCTCAGTGAATTAGGAATATGTTGGATAAAACAAATATGCTATTACCATATCAGCTGCTATACAGCAGGTCTCTCCTGAATGGATCGGAAATATGTTAGATGCAACAAATATGCTGTTACTATATCAGCTGATGTACATGAAGTGCCTTTTTGATTTAGTCAGGAATACCCTTCATTCTGCTCCATATGGATCAATGTCTGTCGGAGTTCCCTGTGAGTAAAGTAACTTTGTACCTGCACATTACTACGTAGTAATGTAGCTGTTCAGTTTTCATTGTCATTTCTTGATTTACTGGAAGGCTGTGGCACTTATCAAGGATAATGGTCATGTTTGGCTGCTAGGTGGACGTCCTCAAATGTGGGGTGTTCCAGATCTTTGCCAAATGGTGATGGGTGGAGAAGATGAATCCAACTAGGAACACACTAAGGAGGGTCTCCCTTGGATCAGCTGATGTTGTGAGAGTGCATGCATTATTAGTACCAGACAATGATCGGGTTAACAAGATACAGAGTACATTGTTTTGTATGTCAGCTGTTTCTACTGCATTATTGACCACTACCCAGCACTTTAAAAACATTTTCTTTTTTTGCAAAGAAGAAATGGAATTGTCTGCTGACTAGATGCTGTTTTTAATAGATTTCCAGTTATGCTGAAGTCCTGGGTCATTGCCAGTTAACACCCTGAGAATATCAGTTTATGACATTACCAGAAATTATTCTGAATTATATCACGTCAGCTGTGCTTCAGATAGTCTTCTCTTGAGGAAACTTAATAAACTCAGCACAACATGTATAGAAATGGAAATTAAATAAAAGCAGCAACAAGCTTTATAGAGTAATACATTAACTCAAATTTGACAGAAGTCATTATCCCTTTTAGAAGTTTTTTTTAAGTACATTTCTCTTGAAAAAACATCCAAGATGGTTAAAAACTTGTGCCAGAATTTTTAAATGTATGAAAATCATACCTCTCAATTGTCCAGATTTTCACCTCATATTTTTGGTCTGTTCTTTATAAATTGTGTGGTTTTCTGGCAAATTACTGAAGATTGAAGGAAGTTTCTAAATGATAAATAATATCAGACATTTAGTTGTAGACTTTACATCCTTCAAAAATACAGAATGTAAAAACTGTTGATTCTAGCAACTAATCTAAGTTTGTAAGAGCAATATGTAAAATCTGCCCCTATTTTTGGGCCTTTGGTCCCCCATTATTTTTGGTTTTATCCAGATTTCTTGCTCTAAGAGGTTGAGAGGTATGATGACAATGGCATGTTTTATTATTACATTTCATTTGTATGTGTAGTTTTTTAAACCAGTACCCACAGATCAGTAATAAGCTACCAAATTTATTTAAATGTAGAGATACAGATGTAGTTTTCGAACTAGTTATTACTGAAACATGTTAAGGTCTGAGCCAGAAAATATTTTAAGAATTCCGAACAATCTGCACACTGAAACATCTCTGAAGCAGTGCTCAAATGCTGTTGAGCCTTTCAATTTGTGTTTATATAACCAGTTTAAAATATAATTTTGTATAAAATGTGTTTTATTTTCAGAGTGCTGGATAGGCAAGCAGTAATTCCCCTTAGCTACATGCTGTGTTGACAGTTTTCAGCATTCATTAGCAAACTGGGTTTATTATTTGAAATGTCAGTCTCTGATTTAAATAAGATTTCACCATGTCTAAATAACAGTATATAATTGAGTGAATTTATATATATACCAATTTTAAAGTATGACAGTCGTATAATGAGTTTTTTTCCCCAAGGGGGTTGTAAAAGGAAATAACTTTTGTAACCGTACTTTACTGTAACTTTATTTCTTCTTCTTAAGGATCAGTGCCGCAGTATAGGTATCCCGTACATGAGAATTCTGACCTGACTTCTAGACATTTTTAACATTCCTATTATGGGGCTAAGCACTTTCACGCACTTGGCTAAAGAGAGAGTAGGTCACTCTGTCTTCCTTTCTGATATTCTTCATGTTTCACTGTTGCAGTCATTACATTTGGGTAATCTGCTTGCAGGTTGCCCTCAGTCGGCCTGAATAACAAAGTCTTGGGTCCTGCGTCAGTGCTGTCTCCTCTTCCATGATGTCAGGTTGTCAGGGGTATAAAACATGCAGCCGATGCCATTTTATTCAGTCTTTCTTGCCACGCGGTGCCCAAAGCAGAAGCAGTTTGCAAGTGCCGGTCGGCTGACTCCTGAAATTTTCACATTCGACTTTCAGAACCGAAGTCTTCAACTAATGCTAAGTACCCCGTTGGGGAAACTTTTTCTTGATCCTTACCGATGTCAGTAAAAGTTATTAATTGCATTACTTGTGGGAAGCAAATACCTCATAAGGATTTTCATTTGTACTGTATTCCTTGCCTAGGCCCAGATCATAACATGCCTTGCTGTCGGTTTTGTGCTAGATTTAACCAACGCACAATTAAGCGTCGGTATATTTTTGCTTCAGAATAGTTTGTATCCAGATTTAATTGCCCTGAAATGTCATCGGTTAGCAATACGACTACCGGAGTTCATAAAAAACGCAAAGAAAAAGATAGAGACAGACCGTTAAGGTCAGTCACCGGTTCGCCGGTACTCAGTGAGGCGCTTTCGCAGCCCCTGATACCCGCTACTTTTGAGTAGCAGGCCTCTACCGAGACCCATGTGGAGTCTGGTATGCCGCGAGATTCTCAGAGTATTGAACCTGCGGATGTCTCTCCCTTGGATGGGTCCGGAGCCGCTGAGCAGGCACCGGCTTCTGAGGGTGTTTTCAGGCCTCAACATTTTTATATAAAACTGACGCCAGCTTCAAAAACAAAATCAAAATCATCTTCTAAGTCTAAAAAACCAAAGCATGAGCCACATGCTCAGGCCCCAATGCCTAAAAAACAGATGATCAAAATGGCTGAGGACTTAATTACCTTGATCAGGGGTTCCCAACCCCCCCCCCTGCTAAGAGGCCTAGGCAAGACACTGATTATAAATCTTCAGATCAGGTTTCCATTTCTTCTGATTCCTCTTCTGATCAGGAATTTTCTATACCACCCTATGAGGATTCAGATGCAGAAGAATCCATCCCATCTGCATTTCCTCCTGAGGATTATTCTTTTGGAGAAACCTTGCATACTTTAAGGGAACATTTTCATTGGGAGAGTCAAGATTTCTCTGAATCAAAAAAGAGTCTTAAGGATTTCCTTCTTCTTCCTCAGCATAGGCCTTTGGCTATCCCTGCTGTATTAGACATTGTTGATGATGTGTTTTCAGAATCAAGTATGGCTCCTGATTCCCTAGTAAGCCAGACAGATATTACAGGGTTCCTGACTCCCACAAATTTCTATGCAAAAATTCTGCTGCTGATCCTGAAACTATCTCACAGGGTCCCAAAGGTGTAAAGGCCTCTACAGCCAAAAATCCTACCCCCTCTGATAGAGATTCCAGGGCACTGGATAGATAGGGAAAGGTTTATACGTCTGCAACCTTGGCAATTATGGCCTTAAACTGCCAGTTTCATATGCTTAAATATCAACAGCATGTTATAGGCTTATTGAAACAGAAAATGATGTTGATTTCTGATTGTGTGGAAAATAAAGAATTGCAGGAATTATTGCATGCAGCAGAACAGGTTGGAAAGCATACTTTGCAATGTGGTTTTGATTCCTTGGAGGCGTCTTGCAGGGCCGCAGTTACTGGATCTGTGATTAGAAGGCATGCCTGGCTGAAGAAGCAAAATCTGCCTTATCATGTTAAAGCTAAATTGTTGGATGCCCCTTTACAGCATGATGCTCTGTTTGGTAATAAGGCAGAAGAGGTTTTAAAGAAAATGGAAGACAAAGCTAAATCTATGCAAACTGTAAAAGATTTCTTACAAGTGCAGCCACCCAGATTCAGTAGGCAATGGCCTACTAAAAATTGGTCCTTTCCTGTGTCCAACATAGCCTCTCAAGGCAAATCTAGGTGCTCAAAAGGCTCTAGATACAAATCGCAGGGTTCTTACAGGACAAAGCAATGGGGTGCCTCCACCTCCAAATCTGGAGGAAACAAAGCACAACCCTACAGTCAGCAGTCTCAATGACTTCCCTCTACCTTCACCAAGCACTTATCTTTTGGCAGCTCCCTTGGGGGGAAAATTAGCACTTCATGCTCAAAATTGGCAGTTAATTACCCAGGACAAGTGGGTATTAAACATAGTATCTCAGGAGTACAGATTTCATTTCCATAGTTTGCCAATTCCAAACGGATGGCCAGATCTGCTACAAAATCAGTGGGCAGAGGCTCAGAAACAAGTTACATCCCTCATGGATATGGGGGCTATTCAACCAGCACCAGAACAGGAAAAAGGACAAGGGTTTTATTCAAGACTGTTCCTGGTACCCAGAAAAGACAATGCCTGGCGTCCAATACTGGACTTATCGATTTTGAACACGTTCCTGGACATTCCAAAATTCAAAATGCTGACTTTACAACAGCTATTGCCTATGCTGGGCAGGAATGCTTGTTTAGTGACTCTAGACTTAAGAGGCATACCTGCATATCCCAATAAGGGAATCGTGCAGAAGATACCTCCGCTTCAAGGCAGGTTTTATGCATTACCAATTCTCTGCACTGCCCTTTGGCTTATCTACTGTGACCAGGGTCTTTACAAAGTGCCTGGCACCAGTAATTGCATTTTGCAGACAAAGAAACATACAAATTTATCCTTAACTGGACGACTGTCTCATTCAAGCAGAGAACAAGGACATTCTTCTTCAACATCTGGCATTTGTAAAAAGGCTTCTAACATGCCTAGGGTACATGATAAATGAAAAGAAATCACAACTGGTACCCTCTCAGAAAATTACATTCCTGGGTGCAAGCTTGAATACAACTGCCCATATGGCTTACCTTATGCCAGACAAAGGCAACTGACAACATACTTCAAACAGATGGCAACAAAAACCCAGATGTCCTTCAAGGATGCATCTGCAGTCCTTACAAATGGGTTGTCCTGTCGTCAGGCAGCCCTTCGGTCGGCCGGATTCCAAAGTCTGGGTCTGGCCTCGGCTGATGTCGCACTTCACCCGACGTCATAGCTGCAGTTCTTCGGGTATAAAGGCATCAGCCGACGCCATTTTCCTCAGTCTTTCTTGCCGCGTGGCGCCCGAAGCAGAAGCTGTTCGCAAGTGCCGGTCGGTCAGAACCAGAGATTGCTACCGAAGACTTCTAAAAGCTAAGTACCCCGTTGGGGACTCTTTCTTGCCTCAGCCAATGTCAGAAAAAGTGAATAACTGTTTAACTTGTGGGAAACAAATACCTCATAAAGATTTCCACTCTTACTGCTTACCCTGTTTAGGCCCAGGCCACGACGTAGCAGCTTGTCTAGCCTGTGCTTCTTTTAACCGGCGGACGCTTAGACGTCGGTCTGAATTTGCTGAGGAGTTTTT
Organism: Protopterus annectens; assembly: GCF_019279795.1. NCBI lineage: Eukaryota > Metazoa > Chordata > Ceratodontiformes > Protopteridae > Protopterus > Protopterus annectens. The sequence goes on from NC_056725.1 coordinate 1,732,310,337, forward strand.
CGGCTCCGATTTTGCTTATATTATGCCGTCGGATCCTCCAACTACGCAAATTTCTAAAAAACGCAAGGAGAAGGACCGACACTCACGGTCCGCGGTTTCGGCCGAAACCGCGGTTAAGCCAACCGCGAGTGTCTCGGTTTCGGCTGAAACCGAGCTAGCGGTTCTTCCTCCAGCCGAAAACTTACCTTCCACCGAGGCCTCTTCCAACCTGGTGGAATCGGCTTCCGACATCCCAGCTGCTGTTGCAGTTTCTCAGGAATTATCTGACACTATTCCCTTGGATGTTTCAACCCCTGCACGTGGAGCTGCTAGGCCACCTGCAGCCATGTCCATTAAGGCCTTTGCCAGGGCTAAAGCAGCAAAATCTGCCAAAACTGTGCCTGCTAAGACCCCCTCTCACAGGCCTGGCTCTAGTTCACAAATACTTACTCTAGCAGAGGATCTCATTTCTTTGATCCGGGGATCCCAACCTCACCCAGACAGGGCCTCTCACCCACCTCCAGAGAAGAGGCATAGAGCAGAACCCCCTGAGCCAGTCTCTACAGATGACTCCTCTGATCATTCAGATAATTCAAACCCTCCAGAGGGCCCTTTCTCCCCTTATGAAGACTCTGATGCTGAAGAGTCCATTCCTTCTGCCTCTCCGCCAGAGGAATTTTCTTTTGGGGAAACCTTGCATGCTATGAGGGAACAATTTCAGTGGCAGGGCCAGGATTTTTCAGACTCTAGAAAAAGGCTTAGAACCTTTCTGCATTTACCACAGCATAGGCCTTTAGCCATCCCTCCAGTTCTTCCTGTTGTGGATGATGCATTTAATGATGCTTGTACTGCTCCTGATTCACTTCCTCCGGCCCCTGCTAAGCCCGATAGGTACTACAGGGTTCCGGACACACATTATCATTTGTATAAGGCTCCTTTTGCAGATCCCAAAACTATCTCCCAGGGACCTAAGGCTGTAGCAGCTACCACTGCCAAAAATCCCCTCCCCTCTGAAAGGGAATCCAGGGCCTTAGAGAGATGGGGTAAAAAAGTTTACACTTCTGCTACTCTTTCAGCTAGGGCCTTGAACTGTCAATTCCACATGATCCAGTATCAAGAATTTATTTTAGACCAGTTAACTAAAAAGCTGTCTTCGGACGAACCTTTAGACAAAAAATCTGTTCAGGAAATGGTACATAACATTCAGCAGGTCAGTAACCATTCCTTAAAATGCGGCTATGATGCACTGGAGGCTTCCTTTAGATCAGCCATGACTGGCACAGTGATCAGAAGACATGCATGGTTAAAAGAGCAGACCTTACCAGATCATGTTAAATCAAAGCTACTGGATGCTCCCATGGACAAGATCAATTTGTTTGGCTCTCCTGCACAACAGGTGCTTAAGAAGATGGAAGAGAAGGCAAAATCTGTCCAGACAGTCAAAGATTTCTTACAGGTCCAACCTCCAAGGTTTAGCAGGAATTGGCCCTCCAAAAATTGGTCCTTTCCAGACACCTCCAGAGCTCAGAGAGGCAGGAATAGGCGCTCAAGAGGCAGGGGTCAATCCAGAGGTGCCTACAGGGGGCGTCAGTGGCAGACTAACAACCAGCGAGGTACAGCCACACATACAGCCACCACCACTACAGGACAATCACAGTGACTTGGCTCTAGCACCGCCTACCAGGGAACAACTAGAAGCACCCTTAGGCGGGAAGCTAGCCTTATTTTCAGTAAACTGGCATTACATCACAGGAGACAAGTGGATTTTACAGACAATAGACCAAGGTTACAGGTTTCACTTCCATACTCTACCAAGGAAGAGAGGAATGCCAAACCTACCTCCAAATCAAAAGGCAGAAGCTCTAAAACAAATAACTCACTTACTAGGGATGAGAGCTGTAGAAAAGGTACCATCTATGGAGCAAGGACAAGGATTTTACTCCAGGCTCTTCCTGGTACCAAGAAAAGAAAACCAATGGAGACCTATTCTCGACCTGTCCGCTTTAAACACATACCTCATTGTTCCAACATTCAAAATGCTGACCCTACAGCAGCTTCTTCCCATGTTGGGCAAGGAGTCTTGGCTGGTAACTCTAGATCTCAAGGAGGCATACCTGCACGTCCCCATACGACCAAATTGCAGAAGTTACCTCAGATTTCTTGCAGGATCAGAGCATTATCAATTCTCAGCATTGCCCTTTGGCTTATCTACTGCGCCCAGAGTGTTCACGAAATGCCTGGCATCAGTAATTGCTCATTGCAGGCTTCAGGGAATTCAAATCTACCCTTACCTGGACGACTGCCTGTTACAAGCGGACAACAAAAACAAACTAGCAGAAGACTTGAAAAGGGTCATTTATCTACTGCAAGCCCTGGGATACACAGTCAGTATAAAAAAGTCAAGGCTGATACCATCCCAAAGGATAACCTTTTTGGGAACAGAGCTGGACACGTCAAAACAAATGGCATTCCTAACAGTAGAAAAACGGGAGCAACTTCCTCTCTACTTCTTGGCATTAACAAAACAGAACCAGCTAACAGCAAGAAAAGTCCTGCAAGCTTTGGGTTTCATGGCATCCTGCATAATATTGGTTCCACATGCCAGACTGCATATGAGAAAGTTACAGTGGTACCTAAGGAATTTATGGTCTCAGCACAGGCACAGCCTAGAAACCCAAATTCCAATAATCCCATGCCTGAAGCAAGAATTCAAATGGTGGGCTCAGGCCTGTCAATCAAACAAAGGACTGCCCTTCCACAGCACTCAACCAAGCCAGACCATCACAACGGACGCCTCAGACCTCGGTTGGGGGCGACATGCTGGACAAGTGCATACAAGGCTTATGGTCTCAAGACCAGCTGCACCTACACATAAATCAAAAGGAAATGCTGGCAGTAAAACTGGCAATTCAGACATTCAGACCATTTCTTCAACAAGGTCAACTGTTGATAAGGACAGACAACACCACAGTTATGTGGTACATCAACAAACAGGGAGGCACACATTCTCTATGCCGGATGGCAATGGACCTCTGAATGTGGCCCTGAGCTTCAACATTCAGTTACAAGCAATTTTTGTGCCAGGAAAAGAAAACATACTAGCAGACATACTAAGCAGAACTACCTCGGATGCCCACGAATGGATGCTGCATCCGAACATATTCAAAACCATTACAAGAAAATGGGGACTACCACAAATAGACTTATTTGCATCCCCACACAATCACCAACTGAAGAAATTCTGCACAAGGACGTACCACCCACTGGCTTGGAAAGTGGACTCCCTATCTTTCAGTTGGAAAAACCTGACAGCATATGCATTCCCACCACTTCCTTTGATGCACAAGGTGCTATTGAAGATCAAAGAAGACCGTCCAAGGATCATCCTGATAGCTCCGGACTGGCCAAGACAACATTGGTACCCATTACTGAGGAGTATGTCTCGGGATCAAATATGGCCTCTACCCCTGGTTCCCTTACTGTTAACACAGAACAACTACAGCACCCTGCATCCAAACCTGAAAACACTGCAGCTGACTGCCTGGAACATTGCATAACACCAAATAACCCAAATTTATCCCAAAGGGTTAAAGACATTATCTTGGAGGCTCGCAGACCCTCAACAAGAATAAATTATTCAGCAAAATGGAAAAGATATCACATTTGGAGTACTGCAAAAGGAGAAAATGTGTCACTGGTAAACATAGCCAACATCCTAGAATACTTGGCAGAGCTCTTCCACAACGGCCTGTCCTATTCTTCCATTAAGATTCATGCATCAGCTATTTCAGCAGAATACAACCTGGATCCTTCAGTCTTCTCGCACCCTCTGCTCAGGCAGTTTCTGAGAGGAATTAAAAATGTAAAACCACCTAGGAAGCCACCATTGCCAGCATGGGACTTGAACTTTGTGCTAGAAAAGTTGACACTCCCTCCTTTCGAACCAGCAGCAACAGCAGAATTACAATACTTATCATGGAAAACTGCTTTCCTGCTTGCAATCACTTCAGCAAGAAGGGTATCTGAGCTACAGGCATTAATGGCAGTACAGCCCTTCCTGATCTTCCATCAAGATAGAGTGTCCATGAGAACAAATCCTACCTTTATGCCAAAGGTGGTCTCCAGGGTATCTTTAAACCAAGCTATCCACCTACCTACATTCTTCCCCAACCCACAGAACAGGGAGAAAGACTGTTGCATACCTTGGATGTACATAGACAATGCTACTACCTGGACAGGACCAAGGACAATAGAAAAACTGACCAGCTACTAGTAGCATATGCAACAGGAATGGAAGGAAAAGCAATTTCAAAACAGACAATCTCTAAGTGGATAGGAAATTGCATTAGATTTTGTTACTCCTACCATGGGAAGAAAACTCCAGAAAACATCAGGCCTCACTCTACAAGAGCTACAGCCACTACCACAGCTTTTCTACGAGGAGTGGCTACCAAAGACATTTTAGAGGCTGCTACTTGGAGCTCCGTGCATACATTTGCCAAGCATTATAATTTACCTTTATACTCCAGATCTCGAGCAGGTTTTGCCACTGCTGTTTTGCAAGGGATCTTAACTACACCATAATCTTTTTTCTCCTCCTCCCCCAGTTTGGCTATGGTATTCTACCCATTTGTAAGGACTGCAGATGCATCCTTGAAGGACATAGTACAGTTTTGTACCTACCATAAATGTAGATGTCCGATAGGCATGCATCTGCAGTCAGGATTACCCACCCTCCTTCCCCTCTGTGGTACTCCTAGGGTATTTGCCTATCTTATAGCTAGCTGGGGGAATCTATTATGGTGTATTTGTTTGTATATATGTACATGCATACTTATTTTTTGTTTGCTCTCTACTATTTGGAACCATTTGCATTTATCCAAATTTAGCCTTCCTAGAGGGCACCTGGCATCTGGGGCAAGAAACACTGAGGAAAATGGCGTCGGCTGATGCCTTTATACCCGAAGAACTGCAGCTATGACGTCGGGTGAAGTGTGACATCAGCCGAGGCCAGACCCAGACTTTGGAATCCGGCCGACCGAAGGGCTGCCTGACGACAGGACAACCCATTTGTAAGGACTGCAGATGCATGCCTATCGGACATCTACATTTATGGTAGGTACAAAACTGTACTTTATCTGCAAGACAAATTCTGCAGGCTTTGGGGTTCATAGCATCCTGCATTCTACTAATTCCATATGCTTGACTGCATATGAGGAAACTTCAATGGTACCTAAAAGGTTTATAGAGTCAACATTGTCACAGTCTTGAAACAATGATTCCTCTTATTCCCTGCCTGCAACAAGAGTTTCTTTGGTGGGCAGAGACATGTCACCAAAACAAGGGACTGTCATTCACTCTACCCCCTGCCACGCAAACCCTAACTACAGACGCATCAGACTATGCTTGGCAGGGCCCACCTGGCGGGGAGATGCATTCAAGGCATATGGAGCCCAAAACAAATGCATCTGCATATCAACCAGAAAGAGATGCTAGCTGTTCAGAATGCCCTGACAGCCTTCAAGGGCTTACTTCATCCAGGACAACTACTGATAAGGACGGACAACACCACGGTTATGTGGTACATAAACAAGCAGGGGGGGAACACATTCCTACCCCCTTTGCAGACTAGCCATGGCATTGTGGAACACAGCCTTCACTTACCAAGTACATCTTCAAGCTCAGTTCCTGCCAGGAAAACAAAATACTCTGGCAGACGACCTAAGCAGAAATCTTATGGACCCGCACAAGTGGAAACTGGATCCAGAAATCTTCAGCATGGTAACACAGAAATGGGGGAGCCCAGACATAGATCTATTCGCCTCTCCCCAAAATTATCAACTAAACAAATTCTGCACAAAGATTTATCACAGACAAGCATGGAAAGTGGATGCCCTATCCTTCAGTTGGAAAAACCTATCAGTCTATGCCTTTCCCCCTCTGCCTCTTCTCTCCAAGGTCTTACTAAAAGTCAGACAGGAAAAACCAAAAATTATTCTAATTGCTCCAGATTGGCCTCACCAGCACTGGTACCCAATTCTAATTAATATGTCTCTACTCCCTCCTTGGTACTTGCCTCAAATACCTCATCTACTGTCTCAGCAGAACAATCAAATTCTGCACACTCAGCTCCAAACTCTGAACCTTGCAGCATGGCTGATCATGTAATTATTCAAACAACACCTCTCAGTAAATCTGTGATGGATGTCATTTTGAAAGCCAGAAGGCCTAATACTAGAAAATCTTATGCTGATAAATGGAAGAGATTCTGTGCTTGGAACCAAGCACAAGGAACGGACACACCAAAACCAAATATCCCTCAGATTTTACTATACTTGACTGAGATGCTTGAACAAGGGCCTATCTTTTTCTTCAATAAAAATCCATGCTTCTGCCATCTCGGCTCATTACAACACAGAGCCTCCCATCTTTTCTCATCCTCTGCTAAAACAGTATCTTAGAAGGGCCAAAAATTTAAGGCCTCCCAGAAGATCGCCAACTCCTGCATGGGACCTCAATTTTGTGCTGGAAAAACTCACCCTGCCTCCTTTTGAACCAGCAGCTACTGCGGATATAAAATTTTTATCTTGGAAAACAGCTTTGAAAACAGCTTTCCTTTTGGCAATCACTTCAGCAACAAGGGTTTCAGAACTACAGGCTCTCATGGCTGTGGAGCCTTTTATTACATTTTACCCGGACAGGGTGTCCCTCAGGACCAATCCTTCCTTTATGCCTAAGGTGGTATCCAGTGTGGCTCTTAACCAAACTATTCACCTGCCAACATTTTACCCAAATCTGCAGAACAAGGGGGAGTGGATTCTGCATTCATTGGACGTACACAGACAATTAAGATTCTACTTAAACAGGACCAAATCTCTAAGAAAGTCTTAGCAACTACTGGTGGCATTTGCTTCAGGATCAGAGAGGAAGGCTATATCAAAGCAGACTATTTCTAAGTGGATAAGCCACTGCATTCGTTTCTGCTACTTGCATCATGGAAAACCTGTGCCCAAGGGAATCAGGTCACATTCCACCAGGGCTGCATCTACCTCAGCAGCCTTTCTCAGAGGAGTTCCAACCAAAGACATTTTAGAAGCTGCTACTTGGAGCTCTGTTCATACCTTCACAAAGCATTATCATTTGCTTCTCTTCTCCAAATCCAGAGTAGGCTTTGCCACTGCAGTTCTGCAGGGCCTTATAGCCACCCCTAATGCTATTTAGTTCCATCCTCCCATCCATAGCTTTGGGATTCTACCCAAATATAATGACTGCATCAGTGAAACATGAAGAACATAGTACAGTTGTGTACACTTACCATAAATGTAGATGTTCAAGTGTATTCACTGTTGTAGTCCGGGTTACCCACCCGCATCCCCCTTTTCTATAACTTCTCTTTCCTTCACTATATTCTAAAGCCTTTGTGGTATATTTGCTTTTAGATGAAGGTAAAGTTTATGTTGCTAAAAGTGCATTTATATATATTACTGTTATATATATATATATATATATATATATATATCATGGAAGAGGAGACAGCAACCGACGCAGGACCCACGACTTTGTTATTCAGGCCGAGTGAGGGCAACCTGCCAGCAGATTACCCAAATGTAATGCCTGCAACAGTGAATACACTCGAGCATCTACATTTATGGTAAGTGTACGCAACTGTACTTTTTGCTGCAAAAAACATGACTTAAATGTCTCTCTCAGGTATTCCTTTTCAGACGATTTTCAAATAATTATTGTCAGTTTTTCAGTATTATGATTGCTGCTTTTGAATTTTAAATGCAATTTAGTGGAGATTTTTTTTCTGAAATCATCTTTTTTTAGCAACAAATGTGCCTCATGACCGAGAAATACCAGCTTTGTCTTTGCAGGCACTGTGTTGTCTTTAATAAGAAGACCATGCCTCATGATGCCTATAATCTTAGGGCTTTTTTAAATTCCAATAAACTTCTGGTGTTGGAAAAAGGAGGTGACAGTTCCTCTGTGCCAGGAGGAGAGCCATTAACTAATAAACTTTGGAATGAAGACTGAACTTAGAAAAAATGCATAAGTCTAAAAAAAGGGATGATCGGGGAACATGTGACCAGGAAGCATGAGGCTGTAGCAACTTTACCAGTTCCGCTTAGAATATATGGGAGCAACTTTGCCAGTTCCCCATAGTGCCTTTTTTTATGTAACATCAGTCCTACAAAACTTCCAACATAAAACAGAATCTGGATAATGTAAAGATATTGCTGCTCAATGCTAGGAGGCTTAGCAAAAAGCTCTAGTCCCCACAAGTATTCCTTACCCTGGAAAACATTGATATGTGCTTCATCGCAGAGACCTTGTTCAAGACCATTGAGCGCACTCCATTAATGCAGGGATTTGAAATCCACCACACATCCAAGCCTATCACACTCAGAAGAAGGCAGTAAAGGCAGTAGTGTCTTTATTTTTGTAAAAAGAAAAAATTTCCCACAAGACTAGTTATGCAAGGATAACAATGTGGAACTCTTCCACATCCAGATTAACATTAACAAGACCCCGTATTACATCATGGCTAGTTATGTCCCCCTCAGTCCATAACTCCTGCCTAACTAATATGGAGTTCTTAAGGCCAAGCATCATTCCCCTAGAGGACTTCAGCTACCCTTCTATTAACTGGGAGATGTGTATATTCTCTAACGTATGCTCAGAGATTTCTACATCAGTACATATTCTCTGGACCAGTTAGTCAGCTTCCCAAGCAGGGGCAATAAAATCTTGGACTTCCTGCCAGTTCTAACTCACTCTGTGATCAAATTGGGCCACAAATCCATCACATTCAGCTTAAGACTGAAACCTGAAGTACCCTCCAATACTCTTAATACCTCTGTATTCTGAGATTATGCCAAAGCTAATCTGCTTCAACTGAGGGGTGATTTAGCTACAGTTAATATCCCTTTCCAACACAACCTCACTGCTTATGTAGAATCCTTTACTGCCAAATTCTATGCATGTGAATAGCTACATAAATTCATCTGTTCCCTTTCGAAGGAAGTACAATGCCAAATTCAAAAATAGACTCCTATGACAGAACCCAAATATAAACAGGCTTTATAATAAAATAAAAAATGCACTGAACTCTGAAGATGCAAAAAAAGCACTTTCTAAACTTAACAGGTAATTTCAGACTGAGGTCAAATCAACCAAAGCCACATATGAGGTAAAAATGTTTCATCCATGCAAAGAACAACAACAAAGCTTTCTTTAACTGTTATAAACCTTGAAAACAATGCCCGGCACTGCACAGAGCTAATAAATGATATCACATGCATCGACCCAGAGGACATAACCAGTCTTCTAGCTCTAACTGAACCCCCCCTCCCCTCCTACATTCCCAAATCTCATACTTACACCCCTCCCCCCGTACTATCCAAGGCCAAGAATACTGCTTCTATGGGGCCAGAAATCATACTGGGATGTTTGCTGTCCAGGCTAAAGCAGGACCTATCAGACCTCCTACAGAGGCTATTCAGTGTCACATTCCAAGCAGGCTTTGTGCAAGAGAAATGGAGGACAGCAGCTGGTATCCTCTTGCACAAAGACTGGGGCATCAGTTGATCTGGGAGATTATAAAGCCATAAGTCTGATCTGCCTTCTCTGTAAGGCTCTGGAAAGGATCATTATTGAAGTAATAAGTAAGGATATAGATAACCTTCAAACTCTCAGCCCAAGTAAGTTCGGCTCTGTTAGGGCAGATCCTGCCTGTTTAACCTGGCTGACTTATTTGAGAAGTTTACAGAAGCAATGGATGAGGGCAGTTGAGTGCACACTACATATCTAGACTTTGCAAAAGTGCTCATCACCATCCCAGACTCTAGAGTATTATAGCTAAACTATCCCAGCTAAATGTTAACCCCTGTTTAACTCATTGAATAGTAAACTGACTTGATGTGCTGCAGTAGCTACTCCAAAAGATCTGTCACTAGTGGTATACCCTAGGGTTCGGTCCTTGAGCCACTCCTGTTTGGCATTTACTTCTTGGAGATTAAAGCTACTGTTACAGGTTTATCGCTGAACAGGTTTGCAAATGGCTGTAAACTGGGTGCCATCATAAACTTCCTAGAGGACAGCAAGATCCTCCAAGTGTGTCTTTCCCAAACCAGTAGCTAGTGCCAAAACCACTGCAAAAAACTGAATGCCAAGAAATCTATAATAGTATCCTTCAACAAGTCACTTGGAACTATCACATTGACCACACATTCCTGAAAATTGATTTAGTAGCCGGGGACCTGAGAATCTATGTAAACAGTGAACTGTCCTTCAGTCACCATGTATCCACTATTTTAGGAAAGTGCTTTTTTATTGTACAGAATATTACTAGGGGTATGGTCTAGTACTATAAAATGGCCCAAGAGGGGCAGCACTTATTACAAAAGTTACATAAAATCAATTTGAGCAAATTGGAAGATTTTGAGGTTAAATAGTACAGAGGGAGGTCAGGAAGTTTTAGTTCATTATGTTTTGGAGCTGACAGTCTGTCATATGAAATGGATTTTGAAAACTAAATCAGTTTTAGAATATCCCTAAGTAGGTTATTAAAAGCATTTATAACACAGATTTATGTATTTTACTAGACAAAAATGTTGGAAACGTGTCCACGTAAAGTATTGATAGTCTGGAGGAAAAGGAAGATGAGAGTGGACACCCAGCTAGAAGTACCTTATTCACTGGTACTCTGTGTTTTAAAGATGTTAGTGATTGAAATACAGTTGAAAGGGTTACATTAAAATGTTTTACGAGCCAGCCACATAAATTCCTAGCATGAAGAAGGGATATAAGAAAGGAGTTTATAGGGAAGTAAGAAAGTACATAAGATGACTTACTCTTACATTTGGATATTTGAGAATGTATCACTTTCATTTTTAATGTGAGGAATACCAGAATAAGAAGATAAGAACTAAATGTTCACATCATCAGCAAAAGCTGCAGATTAAATGTGGATCGGGTTATAAATTGGGGAGATTGATTCATGAGCTTTTAAAAGCAAAAAAGGGAGTTCAAAGTCTATACAAAAAATAAGGGAAAAAGTGTATTCGTACCTAATACTCAGTGAACAACAAAATAAAAATAAAAAAAAAAACACAGAGAAAGCGAAAAACACCAACTGCAGAAGCATAAAATCCAAAATTGTTTAATATTCCAGCGCCTCGGCTAGCAAGCCTTTTACAGAGTTATCACAGTAGCACAAGCTACACTTTCATTAATCAGTTAACTAAAACAATTAAACACAAACTAATAATTAACGGTTAGTGCAGAAAAGCCTTCCACTCCAGTTCTTTGTTTAAACCATGAGGCACCAAAGTGCCAAACTTTAAAATATAGACTGCTTCTTTATGTAACAGTTTATTTTTAAGTGCAACATCCTCCTTAATCAGAACTTGTTCTAAAATACATGCTTTTAAACTGTTAAAAGACCCCAAGTCTGCTGTATGAAAATGTGAAACCACAGGGCTATCCAAATTTTGATTCTCAATGTCTCTAACATGCTCTTGTATTCTGATTTTAAACATTCTTTTGGTTTCTCCTATACAGAAGAAACCACAAGGGCATGCGAGACAATAAACCACTCCCTTAGACACCCAGAAGAAAAAGCTCTAGGCTGAAAAAAATGCCATTTATTTTATCAAAAGTCCTGACCACATGAATACAGATTTACCACAGGGAAATGTACCCAGATTTTGTAAAGGAATAGTTAAAATTTCAGTAGGCATAGAAAACAAATTATGAACAACCATGTCTTTTATATTTCTGGCTCTCTTATAGGAGACAGTAAAGGAGGCAGGTAAATTCTTAACCCCAGATTTCCCCTTATGTAAGAATGGTCAGTAATATCTTAAGATTTTTACTAACTCAACACTGTAAATATTATAAGAGGTGACAAAATATATCTTTTTGTCACTGGTATTCCCTGCATGACTCCTATATCTATTCACAGACTTCATATCTTCTGGATTATCAACCACACTAGTGGTATCCCTTCTCAAGCACAACAATTTATTCAGAGAATTAATAATTAATTCATTGCTATATCCCCTTTGTTTAAAGGATACACAAGAATGCAAAATCTCTTCCTTGAGAGACTGAATGTTATTACACAGCCTGTTTATTCTGAGCAACTCATTATAATGCAAAGCCTTTAAAATATGTAGGAGTGGCAGCTATTACTACCTAGAAAATGAGTACCATCATCAATTTTTTGTGAATCTTTGTAATAATCATATTATCTACAATATTTAGTTCCAAATCTAGAAAACAACAGAAATGCCTTTTTGTACACAATCAAATTGTAAGCCAAAATGGTTTTCCTGAAGAGAAGCTACAAAGAGAGTCCACTAGCCATGCACTGCCCTTACATAAAGAAATTAAATCAATACATCTTTTATAATGAACAACATACTTATTAAAAAACTTTAACTTATAAAGAAACTCTAACTCAAATAAACCCATTACCAAGTTAGCATACATGGGTGCAGAAGATACACCCATTACTGTACCTTGCATCTATTGGTAGATGCTGTTGTTATATTCAAAAAAGTTATGGGTTAAAGTAAAATATAACAATTCTATAACAAAAGTACTAACTAGGCTAGTGCCTAGGAAAAACCTAAGAGCTTCAAGTCCCACCCGATGTGTAATACTCGTATAAAGGTTCTTGACATCAAGAACCAGGCAGAAAAAACCTTCTTGACAAGTGATGGACTCAATATTTTTTGGAAAATGAAAAGAATCTCTTATATAAGATTCTAAACCAACAACAATATTATTTAATTAATATTAATATTAATATTATTTAATATTATTTGTTAAGCAAATAAGTGTGAAGAAATAGACTCATATTATGTAAAAAAACAAATAATTCTTAGCTGCCACAATTGGCCTTCCAGGAGGGGGAAAAAACTTTCTTGTGGATTTTTGGCAGGCAGTAAAATTTTGCCAAACAGCTGCCTTCCACTTTAAATTCAACTTCCACATCTAAGTAGCCAAGTCTGTAACCCTTATGTAACAAATCTTTTAAGCTGTCTATAGCTGCATAATGTTCATGTTCACTGGCCACACAATATACATTACTGTCAGAAAGATGATCCATACACATATTAATATATTGCATATAATGCAACATAACTATTTTTTCACCTTTGTCTGAGGGCTTGATAATATCCATCCTAGTACTAAGACATTGCAGTGCATGCCATTCGGCCTCGGTCAAATTATAACATACTTTAGCTTTTCCTTTTTTAAATTATTCAGACTAACCTCAGTAGTATAATTTACCATAGATGAATATTCTTGGATGGCATTAATAACAAAAGGGCAATGAAATGACTACTATAAGGTACCTTAGAAGTATCTACAGGACAGTAAGCATTAATGTCATTATATGAATCCGTTGATGAATTGCATGAGAAAAAAAATCACATTCCCCATCCTCTCCATCTGTGTCAATGGAGGGGGCATCCTCAGACACAGTCTTACTATTTCCAGAATAATCCAACAAATGTAATTGCCTAGACAGCTTAAACAGTTCAATTTTACAGACAAATAATCGTTGCAAGGATGTGGGAATAAATTTTAACCCACGCTGTAATACTGATAATTCTGTACAAGACAAAGGGTTACCTGTAAGGTTTACAATCAGGTTGTCACCACTAGTGACACTGGTTGATTTTACTACATTACAAACATTAGTATAGTCAACATCTTCTTTTCTTATTGCTAAATTGCTGTCCCTCCTTGTTCTGGAAATATTCCCGTTTTCGATTATTATTGTGGGTTCCTGGTCTGTTGTAACTCTGAAAGTTCTCCTGCATATAATTGGGCTGTGGAATGGAAGGAAAAGTCCCAGTTTCATTGTCGGATTCCCCAGCACTTCTGTTCACTTCATTAGAGGCAAAAGAAACATTTACTTGCCGTTTCCATTTAGCAGAAGCGGCTCCAGAGCCCGTGTTTTGTTTAACTGTCTTCTTGAAAATGTTCCCCGAGCCGTAATCTCGGAGGTCCCTTTCTTATTTATGAATCTTCCTTTTAATGATGTCACCAGAATTCTCCTCAAGTGAAGCATTCCTTGAGCATAACAGCTGTTCAGAATGAGCTGTACCAATTTGTGCAGAGAGGGTAGAACAAGAGACCAAAATGTCTTCCCTTACTTTTCGTTGTTGAAGGACATCGCTTTCAAGTAAAACATTGATCCATTCTTTAACACAATGATGGGCAGCCGCTACCCATCTATTTTCAAACTGTTTATCAGCAGGATCAGTAGAGTTAAAAGGAGTAGTGGGGCATTTAACAAAACACAGACCTCTGGGTGTAATATCAAGATCTAAATATCTCTTAAGCCCCAATATAATATAATAAATCACATTTTCTTTAAGCAGCCTATCAAGGGAATCAATGTTACTATGAACCTCAATGGAAAAATTATTACCAGCCATAAGTCCACCAACATTTTGAAATGGATTGTCACCTCTCCGGGATCTACCTTCCTCCAAAAATCTTTCCCAGGACACAGGGGGCTCTGCATGCTGAGCTGAATTGCCTTCCAGCACTGCACCTGGTTGTAAATTATTCCTCAGGGAAAACTGAGCAGAAGACTGTGCAGAATCAGTAAAATCATCTCAAAATAAACGAGGCAACTTCAGAAGTGAACCACTGGCCATATTCACTGAACAACAAATTAAAAATAAAAATAAAAAAAAACAGAGTGAAAAACACCAACTGCAGAAGCATAAAATCCAAAATTGTTTAATACTCCAGCGGCTCGGCTAGCAAGCCTTTCACAGAGTTAACATCACAGTAGCCCAAGCTACACTTAAATTACAAATATCACATCATTAATCAATTAACTAAAACAATTAAACACAAACTAATAACAGCGCAGAAAAGCCTTCCACTCCAGTTCTTTGTTTAAACCTTGAGGCACTAAAGTGCCAAACTTTAAAATGCAGACTGCTTCTTTATGTAACAGTTTATTTTTAAGTGCAACTTCGTCCTTAATGAGAACTTGTTCTAAAATACATGCTTTTTAACTGGTACAAGACCCCAAGTGTACTGCATGAAATGTGATGCCACAGGGATATCCAGATTTTGATTCTTAATGTCGCTAACATGCTCCTGTATTGTGATTTTAAACATTCTTTTGGTTTCTCCTATATAGAAGAAACCACAAGGGCATGAGAGACCATAAACAACTCCCTTAGACACTCAGGAGAAAATAGCTGTAGGCTGAAAAAAATGCCATTTATTTTATCAAAAGTCCTAACCGCATGAATACAAATAGAGCATTTACCACAGGGAAATGTACCAGAAATTTGTAAAGGGATAGTTAAATTTTCAGTAGGCATAGAGAACATATTATGAACAACCATGTCATGGATTTATAACAAAGGAATTTACAGGGAAGTGAGAAAGTATATAAGACTACTTAATCTTACATGTGGATAGTGAGAATATATCGCTATCATTTTTAATGTGAGGAATATCAGAATAAGAAGATAAGAACTAAATGTTCACATCATCAGCAAAAGCTGCAGATAAAATGTGGATCGTGTTATAAACTGGGGAGATTGATTCATGAGCTTTTAAGAGCAAAAAAGGGGGATTCAAAGTCTATATCAAAAAATAAGAGAAAGAGAGTATTCATACCTAATAGTAGTCATTATTTACATAGGGTCTGACAAGTAGACTGTCGCAGATAATTATGAGAGAGAGTCAGATAAAATGTTAATACTGTCAGTAAACCTAGCCACAAGTTTCAATTTGTGTAACCTTGGTGTGTTTTACTCCTATACTTAATAACTGGGTTCCTCCTTCTTTTTTACTGTGTATTTTGTGTGGTGTTCCAGCCTAGTTAACCATGGCAGAAGGAGCTGACAACATGGATTTTTCTACTAAACGACATGATGGGGAATGTATGCCTGCAACATTTTACACAACTGCTTTCTATGGACTCTAATCCCCTTCTGAAAGGTGATTTAACTTCTCCTGTAGACTATGAAAGAGATGAGGTTCAGGAACATGTGGATATTCAACAGCAATTACGGACATTAGAGAATGACCTATACAGGCAGAAGAGACTGCAATGCCAACGGATGCATATGGAAGCCAGTATAAAACTTAAAGTAGTCCCTAGGGGCTTATGTGTTTTAAATGCCATCTTATGGGACTCTATATCCTGAGCTATTAGTTAAATGGCAACAGTTGAATGTAGGCACTTGCATTCAATATATGCAACTGATTATTGACATTTTTTCACCTTTAGAAAATTAATTAGGTGAAAAAATACGTAGTGCACAAGAAACATTGTATAAAAATTCACAAGATAGCCTGATAGATGTTCGTATCTCTGAATTAATTGAACAGATTAGCTCTTATGAGCGCAAGTTGCTACAAATGAAACAGAAGAAACTTAAAAGAGATGTAGCCAATTTCCAAAAGGACAATGTGTTTGCATGGCCGAAAGAACAGAGAGCGAATGCTCCCCAGATGGAAAGAGCTGTCATTATTGTTAGGAATAGAGATCAACAACTTTGACCTACTACATCTGGCTATAATGAAGCCGTTTTGTCATCTGTCAATGATACTATCCCTTTAAAATCACTACAGCAAGGGAGAGAGTCCACTAATGTGAATACATTGTTAGGTTCGACAATTGAACAGACAGTAAGACCGAAGGTCACTACAGCCAATAAGGAGATGGCTATAGTGGAACCTGAATCCTCCGCCAATCGGGCACATTTTTTTCTGGTCCTGCCCCTCCCCTTCAACACATGTTTGAAGAGGAGCTTAGAAATGGAGCCAGAAGGAAGGAGATTCAAAAGGAAACCATCGTTAGGGGAAGGACAAGTGCAGACCCTGAAGAAAATGTGGCAGAACACTTAATTTATAATATTTCGAGCAGAATACTGCACAAAGATGAAGCCGATGTACTGACCAAGGGCTTGGGCTTCATTCCTGCAGCACAGGTGGATTTACCTGATACATTGACTGAACTGAGACTTTTTGCTCCCAACACAGCATTAAAAGTGATATATGGTGTAAGTAATACAAATAATATTGAAGAGAACTTATTCAAGAAGCCTAGTGTTTTTATGCCTGTTCTTCCTTCTAGTTTAGAGATTTTTGTGAAAGCTTGTGAAAATGAGTTATATGAAATGTTTCGCTCTAATTGGAGGGAAAGGAAATTTTGCAATATGACGTTTAGTGAAAAACAAGCTCTAAATAGACTCAAGAATGATAGAGAAATAATTATAAAGCCTGCTGATAAGGGACATTCTGTAGTAGTAATGGATAGACTGTTTTATTTAGAAGCTATAAATAATTTACTGTTAGATGTGAATGTGTATAGGATGATTGATGTAACAGAGGTCAATATGCTGGTAGAAGTTAGAAATAGTTTTTTGGAAAATTATATAACATATTTGCTTAAATATTTTATTGTTGAATGTCCTATTGTCCCTAGTTTTGTTGGACTTCCAAAAATTCACAAATGCATCCTGAACCCCCCTTTTAGACCGATTGTTTCGGGGGCAGGATGGATTACTGAGCCAGTATCAGTATATCTGGAAAAACAACTGAGACCATTAATAACACAATATAACTTGATACTACGGGACTCAGAACATTTTTTGAGAGATTTTTATGCCTTTTTAAACAATTATAGGCTTACAGGGGAAGAGTTTTTAGTTACTTTAGGTGTCGTATCCCTTTTTACCAGCATACCCAATGAGAAAGGAATATGCTATCTAAGAGATTTCTTACTACAGGAAGGCTCACTTAGTGTAGAGAAGGTTGATTTGATTAGTTTTTTGTTAGAGCTTGTCTTAGAATTTAATGTTTTTACATTCGATGGGAAATATTTCCTACAAATGTCAGGCGTAGCTATGGGGACTCCTACAGCCAATAGCTATGCCAGTTTGGTGATGGCGCAATGGGAGCGAACTTATATGATGAATGACGATACTTTCAAAGGTGACATTTTATTTTTTTGTCATTTTGTAGATGACCTGTTCCTTTTTTGGAGGGGTAGTGAGGAAAGATTATGTGAATTTGTGGAACTTTTATTTAAAAGTACTGATTTTCTAGGTTTTACCATGAATAGATGTCATACCCACATTGAGTTTTTAGATGTAAAAATACAGTTGGATGGAACCACTGGAATTGTATTGGAAGGATTGCTACTGTAATAGTTATGTTCACCACACTAGTATGCACCCTCCCCATATTTTTAGGAACGTCATCGATAATCAAGCTATACGCATGTCAAAATTACATGCAAGAGATCAGGACTTTGAAAATAGTTTGATGACCCTGAGGGATGAGTTCCTAGTCAGGGGTTACCATGAAAGAGAGGTAAATGAGGCATGCACTGAAGCCAGAACTAATACGAACACCACAGGGAAACCGTATTTTTCTAGTCTCAATATGGGTGGAGTGGAAATGACCCCTAAGAGAATGAAGAGCAGAGAACAATTAGTGAAGTTTAGTATTACACACTCAGTTGATACTTGTTTGATTAAGGATATAATATATCATATTTGGCATATATTGGGGACTGATGATAGGGTAAGTGCAATAGTAGGAGAGAAACCTTGTTTTATTTACAGAAATTGAAAAACATTGAAGCAGATGTTCTGCTATACAGATGGATTAGAACATAGATCCATTATGAACTATGGGACTAGGAGATGTAATACATGCTCGTTTTGTCAGTATATAGAAACTAACACCATGTTTGTCCATCCATCGAGTGGTAAATCCTTCAAGTTTAAGGCCTCAGGTTACTGTGAGAGTAGGAATGTGATATATTTAGCCCACTGTGCCTGCTGCAGTGAGTTTTATGTTGGTAAGACCAACAGACGGTTAAGGGAGAGAATCCGTGACCACCTTTACTGTTTTAGGAGACAACAGGAACATAGTGCACTGGCTAAACACGTTACAACAAGGGGAGAATCACTATTTTTACTTTTCTATTATTGACACTGTCACTGAAACCATTAGGATGGGAGATTTAAATAACAGAACTGAACACAGGGAGTTGAGATAGTTATGTTAGAAGCCCATAAGCTACCTGGGCTGAATGATTATGTATATCTGAAATCCGTGTTGAAAGGTAGGAAGAAAGCTATTTAATTTTGTGATTTATAGATAGGGTTATATCAGCATTTTTATAGTTAGACTATGTTTAGACAACATATAGTATAATATAATATAGTATACATTAGATGTTTTTTCTTTATTTATACATATAGTATTTTTGAATATTAGGAAGAAAGCTGTTTCATTAGTGATTTACAGATAGGGATTAGTATGTTAGTAGAGCAGGTTATTTTTATATATTTTTGTATATATAGTATTTTTATGTATGTTCTTTGTATGTTTCTTTTATATTATATTATATAATATGCTGTTTTTTATATATTGCCTTGAATGAAATTTTGTGCTTTTTGAGTGTATTTGCATTTTGAATGTACTTATTGTTTTAACTCCTTTAATTAATTAATTGGTCTTAGTCATGTGACACAGGATTCAAGGTTTTTAAAGTTTGGGATGAAGTTTTTTTGTAATCTTTGGTCAGAGGAAGCAACCCCAGGGCTGGTTGCGAAAGCGCTTACCTACAATAAAGAGCATTGGATTTATACTGGATTTTACAGTGTTTTTTTTGTTCCTTCAGTGTGCTTTTAGCAGAATTAGGAGTTTGTTTTTTCTGGACATTAACCTTTAAAAATGTTTAGAAGTATAACTAACCAAAGTTTAAAGGGAAACACTAAAATCTAGAGACAGCATTGGTTCTTAAACACTCCATTCAGAGACGAGTCTAGCCCTAATAAAAATGTCTTTTAATGTTAGGGAGAAGCATATAAGGAATTAGAAACACAAATTGTGACCAAGATTTGTGTTTTTGGAAAGAGCCCTAAATGGATCATCCAAGTTAAAACGCATTAAGCAGCTTACATTAGGTTCCAGTTTTCCGGTGCTGATTGTTCCCAAATCTAATCTTCAGCACATAATTGATGTGTACTCGGGTTACCCCTTTCATACACGCACTGATAATACATTTCCATTTTGAGAAGCCATAACTTGCAAAGGTATTCTACATTGTCAGATCAGAGACACGAGTTTCTGAAGCTTGCCCCTTTTAAAGATGAGAGTTTTAACATCTACAGACACCAGGTTATGTGTTACGTAGGCTTGAATCTGCATCTGTCTGTCTGTGTATCTATCTCATTTTCAGAACTGTAGTTTCAGTAGGATGGCTTTAGGATAATGTTGAACATAATAGACTTAAACACAAAGTCAGTAATGAAAATATTGACCAGAAGATTTACAAGTAGCAGTCGATTTGTATGTTTTGACTGTTTTGGGTGATAATCCCAACATCCACCATGCAAGACTGGAGGTCTAGCTCCCTGCTTATCAGAGAAAAGAGTTATCCATGAGTCAGTTTTGTAAGAGTGAATATGTTGTAGTGTTTTAGTCCCTCATGTCACTTTTTCATTTCATTTCAGTAGGGAAGTTCTGTAGGATAGGTAGCCTTTAACTGGATTTCATGCTTTTGGTGAAGGACAGGAAGTGCGTGGAGCTACTGCATGATAAGATGAGTAACCAGTAGCTGAAGAATATTTGGCTGCAGGATAAATCATCAGAAAAGCAATAGCCCAAACATGTCATAACCTGGCTGTGCATGGTCTCTGAGCCTGATCAGCAGTGCGTCTTTTTACCCAGTACTACTTCACTCTGCAGACATGTTTCTGTCCACGTCTTGTTTTGCATCTGTAAAAAGTGTAGGCAGTAGTTTATAAATACACTGAAACAAATGTACGCCTGGTATCCAGTGGATCCTGATGTAACTTCACTTAATGTATATTAATGGCATTAAAACTGTTATTGGCAGTGCTGAGTGTAAGACCTTGGTTTGGGAGCTTACTTAACTTTAGCCAGATGTGTGAGGCATATGCCAGGATGTCATTTTGTCTTGAGACGGGCAGACCCAGTCATAGCATTTCAAAATATCAGTCATCAGATTTCCATCATTATATATACCTTTACTTTCTGCAGCTTGTTGATGTTTACTACTTTACCACATACTCTCTAATCCTTGTTTTGCCAACCTACAGACATTGCCTGTGAACTCTAGACAATCACATGACATTTCTTGTTATTTAGTTGCCTGAAGTATTTCCTGCAGTAGCTGTTTTTAACGCATTTCAAAATTGTGCTTTATAGAAAGGTGACATCATAGACATAATCAGCAAGCCTCCAATGGGAACATGGATGGGACTATTGAACAATAAAGTTGGCACATTCAAATTTATCTATGTGGATGTTTTACATGATGAAGAGAAGCCAAAACGGCCCACAAGGAGAAGACGAAAAGGAAGACCACCAAAGCCCAAATCTGTTGAGGAGCTTCTAGAACAAATTAATATGAAGGTAAGTTTTGTTATTTGTCTATAAATCCCTACTTAGCCATCATTATTGTAATTACGTCAGGTTTAGTACCATTATTTATTTCAGAGGTTTATACTGCAGAATACATCGGCCTAGTGAAATCTGATGGCAGGAGTTCTATTTTATTGTAAAAATGTGATACTTTATGCTTTTTATTATCTTGTCAACAGTATAAAAGTATGAGTACTTACATTTCTGTAATTCTTGAAGAAAAATCTTGATGATTGGATGGGAGATAGGAAATTCATCCCAGGGATCACTTCTGTGGCTCTGCTTGACAGGGACACAGGAAAATAATTTTCTTGGGTGGCAAAAGCCAGGGTACCATTTGGCTAGGCTTGTATAGGGCCTAGGGCCAATAGCCTAGTACCTACCTATGAACCTATATACTAAGTACAGAGCATTGCATCCTAATTTAAATTTTGTCACTCCAGAGGACTAGCTGTAAATAGCATAGTTTGTGGCTACAGCATGCTATGTTCAAGCCAGAAACTGGAGGCTGAGATACAGTTCACGTAAGAAAATGTGAACAATCCCTGTGATATTTGTGTAGCTAAGTTTCCCTGCTTTGAACTGAGGTAGAGGAGTGCTGATGAAAATTAAATGTAGCTCCTCATTTATGACAGGCTGATACAACATCTGCAGTGTGGAGTGAGAATATAACCTCACACAGCTGCATAAGTACATGGCTTTTGAGTCTGGCTGATGTAGTGAAATTTCATGGAGATGAAGAGGCACAAGCCTCATTGGATTGGAGGTTTTTGTTACGACAGCAGTTGTGCTTTGGGAATGATTCTGATTATAGAAATGTAAATACTCTTACTTTTATACTGTTGACAAGATAAGAAAAGGCATACAGTGTCTGTGGTTATTAAAGTATGAGTTTTTGTGTGACTGGAGAGAGCAGAGAAACAAAAACAATGTGTTTGGGTCACTGCATTGTTAGCATCTCAAAAATGGCTGCACATTTGTGATTCTGTCCTGGTAATCAGCCTCTGAATGCACCTTTCTGTTCATAACAGAGCTCAAACCTCTAAAGCAGAGTTTGATAATATCAGATACTGTATTAGCAGTAGAGATGTCTGTTTTCATCAAACAGTATCATTTAAAAGGAATCTGGAGCTGTGTTACCTGTTGCATTCACCGATTGCTCATATGAGAGACATGACATTTTTGTACTAATGGTGGGGCATTCACTGAGAGCATAACGCACAGTTCATGTCTTAAAATTGTGAAGAACCAGTATCGTAATGTCATTTTATTTCTGTATTTTCCTACATAAACTGACATATATAAGGTACATAGGTGCTATAGCATCACATGGAGTAAAGGCATGCCAGATTGGAGAAGGATTTCATGCTGTGCACGTCTGTTTGCAGTGTTCAAAGGTAAACAGAATGACATACCGTAGAGGTTTGGGTGGGTGTGCACGTGCACCCACACACAGTTACAGTTCTCATCATTCAAATCCTTTAGCACTATAAAAACTCCATACGAACAATACCATTTTAGTGCTGTGGAGTATGCACAGCCTCTTTTAAATAAGAGGAAAGCAGAAGGCAGTGGTACTCAGTCCCCTTGTAACCCCTACTAGTAGCTAGTACATTCAGAGTTCACATGTATAGAAGCAGGAAATCAGAAATGATGCAGCTTGATTTACCAGGATATTCATTATGTTTCGACCACCAGTGTTTGTTCTTCAAGATGAGTGGAATCATTCAATGGGTAGGTAATACTGGGCTAATTCGCTTACAGTTAAGTCTTGGTGTCCTAGAAATAAAAACATGCATATAGTTTGCGCCAGTGCATAATATGGAGTTATGCAGGAGAAAGTGAGAATCTCAGTGTGAGAAACTTAGCTCGTATATCGCTATCCTTATCTGTTTAGTGGAAGGTCAGTAAAACTGTAGTATGACATCTTTATACTCAGTGGCAAAGGAATGACTCCTTCAAGCTGCCAACAACAGACATTTTTTTGTACAGTGGATATAAAAAGTGTACAAACCCCTCTTAAATTGCCAGGTTTTTGTGATGTAAAAAAATGAGACCACAATAAATCATTGTAAAACTTTTCCTACCTTTAATGTGACCTATAATCTGTACAGTTCAATTGAAAAACAAATCTGTTAGAGGAAAAATATAAAAAATAAAAAACATACAATATGCTGGTTGCATAAGTGTGCACAGCCTTAAACTAATACTTTGTTGTGTGTGCACACCCTTAAACTAATATTTTATTGAAGCACGCACAGATTTTGTTCTGTTGCATGGCACAGTCAGACCATTGCCAGCCCCACTAAACTCCCAGAATAACTTGTACCATGTACAAGGTGAAGAGTTGGACTGCTCTTAATTAAGCTGGGGAGAAATGCTATAGCTTTGCTTTGTTATTAACACAAGTGCAACATCATACTCTGAAAAGCACCCACATTTTAATAGGTACAGCTGTCGTAAGGTACTGAGAAAAATAGTGCTGCTAAAAATGCAGGCAGGAAGCAGTAAAATTATTCTTTTTTGCCAGACTTATGATTATCACTTGAATAACGAAAGGCAGCCTAAGGTGCAAAGACACACTGCTGACCCAATAAGGTCATTTGGTAAATACGGACAAGTAATAGTTAAAAAAATAAATAAAAGGTGCCAAGTATATAGCAAGTGTAAAATGGCACAAATTACCCTTGGTGCACATTTTTTTTTTGAGAGATTCCACCTAACAGAATAACCATGACACAGAGCCATTTATAACATTTTAAGGTGTAAGGACACGCGGGTTTTGGGCTTGTACCATAACAAACACCTTGAAGACTATACCTTGAAATTTATTCTCATCTTTGGCGAAGTAACGCACACAATCAGGAATCTGACTGTGATAGCACAGCATCTTGTATAATGCCGACCACAGAATTTCAACGTCCTTAAAATGTTGTGGTCTTTAGTAAGTATATCTTTAGCTCTGTATTCCCAAGAATAGATGTTTTTTTTTCTTTAAAATTATTAAAAAGTGCATATGTTTTGAAGAATAGTACAAAACGTGTGCTCTGGATGACAAATCTGCATATTTCCAGTATCAAATGTGTGCTCATAAGTTAAGATGAAAAGTGAGAAACTTCTTTGCATTTTAGAATTCCCCATAACACTTTCTACTCATGAACTGTTTTTGTTAAAATTTGCAAGAACTGGAAATTGGGCGAAATGTTTGTGCTTGACAAATTCCAAGTAAATGAGTTAAATAAAGATGCTGCTTTTACAGTGGGAATTAATAGAGTCTGCAGGAGCATACCATACAGATGCTGTATGTCTTTAGCCTAAAAAAAAAAAATAATTACATTCATGTGAAGTTTGAGCTTTAAGTTGAAGAAAAATGTGATTGTAAAAGAGATGGTAAGAGACTAAAGAATTTGTGAAGCTGTTTTGTTTACAGCAGTTAGGCTTAGTTCACAGGAATATTTTTACTGACTTTGGATATGCAGCACACAGTCATTGTAGCACATGACATTGAGTAAATAGTCAGAAGCTTAAATTCCTAGGAGACTATATGGGTGGAAGGCATGGAATGACCACATGTGAAATTGACTGTTTTGTGATTTATCTAAGTTACAATATTTTGCAAATGAGTCATGAGCAACTGCAAGTTATTTATTTCATGGGAATGCAATTCAGAACTGTAAAGCAGCTTGCATGAGTTTTAAAGTTCCAAATCAAATATTAATGTTGTTTTGTTATGCTTACATAATAGAGAGAATTTACATGGTTTGTGTATGTTTCAGATGATTACCACAACAGTATCCATGTGGATTTAAGATTGATCATTTTACTGAGAAGGATTTATCTGCCTGCTGTGTTCCAGAAATGTTCTTAGTGTGTTTATTCTCTCTGTGTGCCCGGCTAACTTGCATACATACAAGTGCCCCTTGCTGTTTGGTTATGTTTTTGTTTGACCTTTGAACCGTTCCAGAAGCACCTGATGCCCCAAAATATGCAGGCTTTATCTTATCAGGGCTGTTACCTGTGCTGTGGGCAGACACTGCAAGACACGTTTGGCAGTGTGTACAGAAACCTTCGGCCTAACTTTCTCTGTCTGGGATGACTAGTTATGCCACTTCTGCATGCGTCCCTGTTTTACTGATGCATTATCATGTCTGATGTTTATTTTTATTCATTAACTGGGGTAGAGCACGGATCACAATGGACCATTTTCAGGCTCAGCCTGGGCAGTACAGACATGTAATAAAAACAAATATATCAAACAATGAGCATAATTAATACACAATGCCACAAGTTTTAAAGGAATGAACAGAGAAGGTGTGTTTGCAATTCAGATTCGTTTATGATACCCACAGGCAAGGAGTGGATGCTAACAGACCTTAAATTATATGGTGGAAGGGTGTATTTCCTAGATTCTGCATGTAAAGAAGAGGAAACTCTACAGATTTAAGATTTTAAAAATGATGAAAGTACCCAGAAAAAGTGTTATCTTCTATGTGATGGGGAACCCTTACCTTTCCTTTTGTAAGGAACACAATAGTGCCTCATTTAGGAGAAAGACTGGTGAAACCTGTTATAGATGTTGTTTGAACCATGGTAATGTTTTAATTGGAGGCTAAAGTATCAGTGTGGAGGGCTTATTCAAATTATGAAAATAGAACTACTTTGACAGTGTTGGCTTTGGCTGTTAGGGGACAGAAAGTGGCAGGTTTATTGTCGCCCATAACAGTTATTTGTTAACTTTTAATCTGGACATTTGGATATGGTGTTGGGAAGTAAAAGCTTGGTCACATTGTAGAAGTGAACTGTTTCTAATGCTTGTCACTTGAATTCTGAGATTTTCTGGAGTTCCAAATAACATGACTTTGGCCTTTTTAATGTTAAAGATAAGTTGGCGATTGTTGGATAATTGGGAAGTGGAGAGCGGTTGTGCTTTTGCTATAGCTGGTACTTAATCGGTGAGGGAGATGGGCAGCACTGTAAATGGCTATAGCATCAGCTTACAAAATGATTGGCAGTGTGTGGAGATTGAGTGAGAGATTAATACTAAAGCTGGAGTGTGGACTAGGTGACACAACTGATCCTATGGAACCTCTCTGTAGTTCTTGGTGTGAGTGAGGTTGCAGCTAACGGTACTTGAATCTGTTTGGGAGGAAGTCTTTGAATTTGCCAGCTGCATTAATAGTCTGTTTAAACAGAGAGAGTGGGCAGCAGGGTCAAATGGTTTGACCAGATCTATGGAGTTAGAAAACCTTTGCGTGTGTTTTGTAGAATGTTGTCTGTTAAGGTGTATAGCCAGCACTGTGCTGCGGGCTTACCAAACCATGTTGGTATTATGAGAAGATTCTGTATTGTTAGCGGTGACATGATAGGTGGTTGTAAATTAATTTCTTGAGTATTTTGCCTAAAATAGCAGGAATGGAGTTGGGCCTGATTTCACAGGCTGAGAATTTTAGGAATAAGTGTGGCATTGGTTGTTTTCCTTTGTGAAAACATGATCCCATAGGTGATGCATAAATTAAGATGTTCAACAGACTGTAGGATGTGATCCTTACATAAATAGATGAACCAGGGATGGAGTCCCTGTTTTCCTAGAAGGGCACTAGTGAGGATTTTGTTAAGTTCCTTAATTACCTCTTTTGTGGAAGTAGCTTTAAACCAAAATGAAAAGGAATGTCTTTGGGTTTTGATGGGTGTTTATGTTTTGTGATGGTTGTGGATAATAGTGAGGGCTAGAGAGGTTGCATACATGATAAAAATCTATGGAAGTAATACACACACAAGGGTGTTTAACAGCATCTTTCAGAAATGGATCTCTGCACAGGGAATGTAGAGTTATGTTCACTATTTTCCAGAATTTCTTTTGGTTGCATTATATGGGGTTTTGGGCAGACATCAGTGAGTTTGCCTTGTGTCTTTTGGTGGCCTTCTTAACTAGGTTTCTTAGAGTTATGAATTGTTTCTGGTTTCTGTTGAGAGAGTCTTTTTCCATAATTTCTGGGCAGAGTCCCTAGGTTTGTAGGAAGATTGGAGTTCTTTTGCAATCCAGGTTTGCTTGATGGCTTAAGGGGCCTTGTGACTTTAGGAAAGTACTTGTCTTGGAGTTTGAAGATTAGATTGAGTAGATTAGTAAGGAATGCTACAGGGGAGGAATAACAGTTACACAGGAGGCTGTGCAGTTGTGTAGCGAGTTCTGATTGTAGTTTAGTCTTAATTAATTGTGTCTTGTGGTGGAAGGTTATTTGGGAATGTGATGTTTTGCTGATGGGAGCTTTAATAGAGAAGGCTATAGTACATTGGTCACTAAACGAAGAAGGCAGCACATTTAAATTATGAAATTTGATGGTTCATTGGTAATAATTCAGTCATTCAGGGGGTGGTTTAAATGATGACAGGTGTGTTCTAGTGAAATAATTTACTGTGTTTGAGGCAGAGGTTTGTTTTAAGGTGTTTTGGATGCCAGAATGTTTGTTGTTGAAGAGGTTTGTGTTACTCTCCTAAAGTGATTTTTTTTGTGGCGTGATGCTGTTCATGTCTGTGAGCAGTGAGGAGAATTTGGGGTGGGACAGAAGGTACAGTGGATATAAAAAGTTTACACACTCCTGTTAAAATGCCTGGTTTTTGTAATATAAAAAATGAGACCACACTAAATCATTTCAAAACCTTTCCCACCTTTAATGTGACCTATAACCTGTACAATTCAATTGAAAAACAAACAAATCTGTTAGGGGAAAAATATAAAAAATGTACAAAAGCTGGTTGCATAAGTATGTGCACCCTTAAACTAATACTTTGTTGAAGCACCTTTTGATTTAATTACAGCATTCAGTCTTCTTGAGTAGGAGTCTTATCAGCAAGGCACATCTTGACTTGGCAATAATTGCCCACTCTTCCTTGCAAAAGCGCTCCAAATCTGTCAGATTGCAAGGGCATCTCTTGTGCACAGCCCTCTTCAGGTCATCCCACAAATTTTCTATTGGATTTAGGTCTGGGCTCTGACCGGGCCATTCCAAAACTTTAATTTTCTTCTGGTGAAGCCATTCTTTTGTTTGTTTGGATGTATGGGGTCATTGTCATGTTGAAAGGTGAAATTTCTCTTCATCTTCAGCTTTCTAGCAGATGCCTGAAGGTTTTGGGCCCAAAGTGACTGGTATGTGGAACTGTTCATAATTCCCTCCACCTTGACGAAAACCCCAGTTCCAGCTGAAGAATAGCAACCCCAAAGCATGATACTGCCACCACCATGCTTTACCGTGGGGATGGAGTTCTTTTGGTGATGCAAAGTGTTGTTTTTGTGCCAAATGTACCTTTTAGAATTGTGGCCAAAAGTTCATCCTTGGTCTCATCATTCTATAACATGTTTTTCCACATGCTTTTGGGAGACTTGATGTATTGATGTTCTTCGTCTTCCCTTGCTGCAGTCCTGACTATTGGGTATAGTCCGCGTCCCAGTCGGCCCGAATACCAGAGTATAAGGCTGACGTCGGTCATGGCGCCTTAGACTGACGTCAGTACGTCAGGGTACTAATGCGCATGACCGACGTCATTTCCTCAGTCTTTTTTGCCGCATGGTCCGATGCAGAAGCAATTTTGCGAGTGCAGGTTGGCGTTCTGAGATTTTCCGAAACCGGAGTTTCAGACCGAAACAGAGTTGGCTAAGTAACCCGGTTGGGGAACATTTTGGTTTTTTCTTGCCTCAGTATTTAACCGGATGTCAGAAAAAGTGAATAACTGTATTTCTTGTGGGAAACAGATACCGCATAGGGATTATCATACATTGTGTATACCTTGTTTAGGGCCTGAGCACGACGTTGTTGGTTGCCGCTCTTGTGCTAGATTTAACAAGCGCACTATTAAGAGGAGGCTTGATTGTGCTAGGTTAGTGTTTGGGAAGCGTTGCAATTATAATATGCCGTCGGATGCTCCGACGCCCGCTTCAACCAAGAAGCGCAAGGACAAAACAGTGAAGCCTAGGGGTGAGGAACCGGCAGTCCCGGACGTCGGTTCTTTAGAAGGCTCAGGGGAGCCAGAGGTTTTGCCAGGAGTCTCTATGGAGTCTCAGGCGGATACTTTACTGTTACAGGATGTGCCCTCTCAGGAGGTAGGCCAGGCTGAGGGGGCTTCTCAGGTAACTGTTCTTCCCTCTCTTCCCAAGGTAGTTAGGGCCTCTCCTTCTGTTGCCAAAGCTTCTTTTAGAGGTAGGCCAAGTTCAGCTTCTGTGGGGGCTTCTCCTAGCATTTCGGCTCTGTGCCTAAGAAACATATGCTTAAAATGGCAGAAGATTTGATTACTCTGATTAGAGGTTCTATGCCCCCGCCTGATAAGAGGCCTAGGGTGGAACAGGAGTTTGATAGTTTTGAACAGTGTTCACAGGCTTCAGAGTCTTCTGTGGAAGACTTGCAAGAGTTTCCTGCTTATTCTGATTCTGATGTGGATGATTCCACTCCTACAGCTTCTCCTCCTGAGGATTTTTCATTTTCAGAGACTCTTCACTCCATGAGGGAGCACTTTAAATGGGAAGGCCAGGATTACTCTGATTCCAGGAAAAGGCTTAGGGAATTCTTGTTTTACCCCAGCATAGGCCCTTAGCTATTCCTCCTGTGTTGAATGTGGTGGAGGATGTTTTGCAGAGGCTTCCCTGAACCCTGACTCCTTGCCTCCTGCTCCTGTTAAGCCTGATAGGTATTATAGGGTGCCCAAGCTCATAAGTATTTGTTTAAGAGTCCCAGGGCGGACCCAGAAACTGTTTCTCAGGGGCCTAAAGGTGTTAAAGCTTCTGTGGTTAAAAATCCTGTACCCTCTGATAAAGAGGCAAGGGCTTTGGATAGGTGGGGTAAGAAAGTGTATACTTCTTCCACTCTAGCCATGAGGGCGTTGAATTGTCAGTTTCATATGCTGAAATATCAGAATTATCTCCTTTCACAATTGAAATCTAAGGTGGATGCTTTGGCGGAAGGTATTGAGTGTAAAGAATTGCTGGATTTGGTTCATGTGTCTGAACAAGTGGGTAAGCATTCTTTGCAGTGTGGTTTTGATGCTGTTCAGGCCTCCTCGAGGGTGGCTGCTACTAGTTCTGTTCTTCGCAGACATGCCTGGTTGAAGGATCAGAATTTAGCTGAGCATGTTAAGACCAGGATTTTGGATGCTCCTTTACAGTCTGATGTGTTGTTTGGACCGCCTGTGGAAGCAGTTTTAAAGAAAATGGAGGACAAAGCTAAGTCTATGCAGACTGTTAAAGATTTTTTGCAGGTGCAGCCTCCGAAGTTTAGTAGAAATTGGCCTGCTAAGGGGTGGACATATCCTGCTTATGGTTCCCAGTCTAGGGGTAGGTCTAGACGTGGCAGGGGCAGGGCTCAAGGTTCGTTTAGGCCTAGATCAGACAGTTCACCTGCTCAGACTTCTGGTGAGGGCAGGGGTCAGTCCTTTCGTAAGCAGAACCAATGACCTGCCTTTTCAGCTGCCAGTGGACTCTCGTCTGGCAGCTCCTTTGGGAGGAAGATTGTCTCTTTTCAAAGAAAATTGGGATTTAATCACTCAAGACAGATGGGTGCTGGATATCATTCATCACGGTTACAGATTTTATTTCCACACAATGCCCCCTTTCAAAGGCATGCCAGATGTTCCTCCTCCACAAAGAATAGAGGCTCACAAGCAAGTTTCTCAGTTACTCCAGATAGGGGCCATTCAGCCAGTCCCTGTATCAGAAAGGGGCTTCGGATTTTATTCTCGCCTGTTCCTAGTACCAAAGAAGGGGAACACGTGGAGACCAATTTTGGATTTATCTATCCTCAACACTTATCTGGACATTCCCAAGTTCAAGATGTTGACGTTACAGCAACTGTTACCTCTGCTGGGCAAGGATCACTGGATGGTAACTTTGGATCTCAAGGAAGCCTACCTTCATGTGCCTATAAGGCTAAGTTGCAGGAAGTATCTGCGATTCAACTGGAGATTTTCATTATCAGTTCTCTGCATTGCCCTTTGGCTTATCTACTGCCCAGAGTATTCACAAAGGTTCTGGCTCCAGTGATAGCTTACTTCAGGCTTCAAGGCATTCAAATCTATCCTTACTTGGACGACTGCCTGATTCTGGCTCAAGAAAAGGAGGACCTTCTACAGCATCTGGAATATGTCATAGCAGTGCTAAGATGCCTAGGGTATTCTGTGAACGAAATAAAGTCCAGTCTAGTACCCTCTCAAGACATGTGCTTTCTGGGTGTGAGACTGAATACAGCAGCCCAGATGGCCTTTTTAACCCCGGACAAACAAAAGAGTCTGTCACTTTACTTCCATCAACTATCTCATCAGTCCGTGCTGACTGCAAGGACAGTCCTTCAAGCATTAGGGTTCATGGCATCTTGTATTCTGGTGCTTCCCAATGCCAAACTGCATATGAGGAAGCTGCAATGGTATCTCAAAAATGTATGGACACAGCACTGCCAAGATTTCGACACTGTCATTCATATAATACCTTGCCTTCAAAAGGAATTCTTGTGGTGGGCTCAGGAATGTCACCTAAACAAGGGACTCTCTGTGACCCGGCCAGAGGCGAGTCAGATTTTAACGACAGATGCCTCGGACACTGCTTGGGGAGCTCATCTAAATGGAAAGTGGATACAAGACAAGTGGCCTGCCAGACTACAGCATCTACATATCAACATGAAGGAGATGTTAGCAGTCCAGTTTGCATTGATGGCGTTCAAGGAGTTACTTCTTCCAGGGCAGGTGTTGATTCTAACAGACAACACAACTGTCATGTGGTACATCAACAAGCAAGGGGGAACACATTCTTATCCTCTATGCAGGCAAGCAATGATTTTATGGGAGACTGCGTTAAGCCTGCAACTGACTCTTCAGGCAAGGTTTCTGCCAGGAGCACAGAACTCCCTAGCAGATGTATTAAGCAGACAAATCATGGATCCCCACGAGTGGAAACTGGATCTTCATGTATTTCAGAAATTGACAGTGTCATGGGGAACTCCAGACATAGATCTGTTCGCTTCTCCACTAAACCACCAGCTGCCAAAGTATTGCACAAAGGGGTTTCATCACACAGCTTGGAAAGTGGATGCTCTGTCTTTCAGTTGGAAAAACCTTCATGTCTATGCCTTTCCACCTCTGCCTCTTCTTCCAAAGGTATTATTAAAGGTCAGACAAGACAGGCCAAGGATGATTTTGATAGCTCCAGATTGGCCTCGGCAACACTGGTACCCACTTCTAAGGAGTCTTGTAAAGAAGCCTCCATGGCCTTTACCTCTGATTCCTCATCTGTTATCTCAGAAGGACGGTCATCTGCTCAATGTCAAGCTTCAATCTCTTCATCTCACAGCTTGGCATATTCTGTGTTGAAGCACAGCAGGTCTCAGCTTCCTCAACAAGTTTTAAAAGTGATTATGGAAGCTAGAAGGCCTAGTACTAGGAGAGTGTACGCAGAAAAATGGAAGAGATTTTTATTTTGGAGTACAGCAAAGAATTTGGAGATTTCAGAGCCTAATTTGAGTGTGGCTCTTCAATATCTTACTGAATTATTGGACAAAGGTTTGTCCTTCTCTTCCATAAAGATTCATGCTGCAGCAATTTCAGCTCACTATGATTGTGACCCACCTTTGTTTTCGCATCCTTTGTTCAAGCAGTTTCTTAGAGGGCAAAGAATATAAGACCCCCACGTAGAGCTCCTACTCCTGCTTGGGATCTCAATTTTGTGTTGGAAAAACTTACTCTACAACCTTTTGAGCCTGCAGCTACTGCTGAATTGAAATATTTGTCATGGAAGACTGCTTTTCTGTTGGCTATTACTTCTGCAAGAAGGGTGTCTGAGTTGCAGGCCCTTATGGCAGTAGAGCCCTTTTGGTTTTCCATAAGGACAGGGTTTCATTACGCACTAATCCTTCCTTTATGCCTAAGGTGGTTTCTAGTGTGGCTTTAAACCAAACTATTCATTTGCCTACGTTTTTGCAGATCCTCAAAATAAAGGGGAAAAGATTTTGCACACTTTAGATGTACACAGGCAATTGCGTTATTATTTGAGCAGGACTAAAGATTTTAGGCAGTCTCAGCAGTTACTTGTTTCTTTTGCTTTGAGTTCACAGGGCAAGCCTGTGTCAAAACAAACTATTTCTAGGTGGATTGGCTTTTGCATTGCATTTTGTTATTCCCATCATGGCAAAGAGGTTCCAGCTGGGATTAGGCCTCATTCCACTAGGGCTACTGCCACTTCAACAGCATTTCTAAGGGGTGGCAACTAAGGATATTCTGGAAGCAGCTACTTGGAGTTCAGTGCATACTTTCTCTAGGCATTATCACCTGCCTATATACTCTAAGACTAGGGCTGGTTTTGCCACAGCTGTTTTACAAGGCATGTTGTCAGCTCCTGCTACTTTATAATTTGCCAGCCTCCCTTACCTCTGCTTTGGGATTCTACCCAATAGTCAGGACTGCAGCAAGGGAAGGCGAAGAACATAGTACAGTTTTGTACCTACCATAAATGTAGATGTTCGAGGATTCCCTTGCTGCAGTCCAATTTACCTCCCTCCTTCCCCTCTGTGTTTCAGGGTGGTTGTGTAGGTGAGTTTACATGCTTATATTTTTTGTATATATTGCTGTATATATTGTACATGTTTTTGGTGCAGGTTGTTTTGGGACTTGTCTTTTGAGTCTTCTGACATCTGGGGCAAGAAAAGACTGAGGAAATGACGTCGGTCATGCGCATTAGTACCCTGACGTACTGACGTCAGTCTAAGGCGCCATGACCGACGTCAGCCTTATACTCTGGTATTCGGGCCGACTGGGACGCGGACTATACCCAATAGTCAGGACTGCAGCAAGGGAATCCTCGAACATCTACATTTATGGTAGGTACAAAACTGTACTTTTTGCAACTTTTAGCCGGGCCTGGATGTTTTTCTGTGTAAGAAAAGGCTTCTGTCTTGCAACCCTACCCCATAGCTCAGACATATGGAGATTGTTGTCACATGTAGTACACAACCAGTACTTGCCAGAAATTCCTGCAGCTCCTTCAATGCTGCTGTAGATCTCTTGACATTCTCCCTGACCAGTTTTCATCTTGTCTTTTCATCAATTTTGGAAGGACGTCCAGTTCTTTGCAACGTCACTGTTGTCCCATATTTTCTCCACTTTTTGATGACTGTCTTCACTGTGTTCCATGGTATATCCAATGCTGTGGATATTGTTTTGTACCCTTCTCCTGACTGATACCTTTCAACAATGAGATCCCTTTGATGCTTTGTAAGCTCTCTGTGAACCATGGCTTTTGCTGCAGCAGGCAACTGAGTGAATGTCAGGAAAATCCTACTAGGACAGCTGAACTTTATTTATATATTTATTTATTTTACATTTGTTGACCGGGCTAGTCCAGCTGGATATATGTCCATTTTCAGCAGAGGCCCGGGGAGAAAAGCTCCTCAAAAACACAGTAAAAAATTATACATAAAAACAATATTTCACAGGTAAAAGTACAATACAAGATTAAGCTGTTTTATACATGATAGATTTTACAGATGTGGGTAGATTAATATATAAGGAAATATGTTCACTCCAAAACACATTTGATTGCAGAATCATATGACATGTAACTTTTGTTAACATGGTAGGTAGTCCTAATGACATTTTAGGGATATTAATAGAGAATTAATCAAATTTAGGCCTGTTATATTTATGGTTTATTTGGGGTTAATCAGAGTTTCTCTAATTGCCTGATTTTACATTGTATAGTTAGAAAACGTTTGGAAAATTAAGGCTATGAGTTTGTTTCACCTTTTACACTATCAGCAGGAAGTGTAGCCACATTCCATATTTGTAGGGTAATGTGCGTGCATGCGCATATGCGAGTGTGAGAAAAAGAGCAGTACTGTATTTACCACAGATTCTTTAGCAGTGCACACATTGTTCTAATAGTGTAACTTACCTATACAATATAGTTTAATTTGCAAGTACTTTGATTTGGTAACTTTAAAAGTCCACACAAACTCACTTGATTGTGGGTCTCAAGCAGGGAGGGTGCAGACAGCATCATAATGTCATTTGTCCGATAAATGCCAAATGCTTGTTTTTCTTTTTATTATTTTTATATATATATATATATATATATATATATATATATATATATATATACACACACACACACACACACACACACACACACACACAATTTATTTTGCACAAAAGCAAGCTTATGCTTTTCCTGCTGTCTTTAGCAACATTTGTGAATCACACTGCTCTTATTTGCTTGATCTGAGTGGTTATGTTTGGCAGCAGCAGAAATGATAACCTTTAAGGCACACTTCCAGAGTACATTGCATGCTACCTGTGTACCAGTTCAGCATCCAAATTTTGTTTGTGGAATTCACAGTTTCCAATGATGTGGCTTGTAGAAAGCCCGTGTTAAAATTCAGGTGGGCTGCATTTACAGTCACTTCTTTTTGCATAATGAAATATCTGTATCACAATATTTTCAAGCTAAGGAAGTGAAAAAAATTCACTTAGTCACATTTTCCTGCAATGCAGAATTGACTGTCAAACTGGAGAGTATGCAGACTGCATGTGACTTGGACTTTTATTTCTTAAACTGTATGGCATTTTATCCTTAATTCCTGGTATTGCCCAGTTTAGAAGAGCCTGAACTGTATTACTTTACACAGCTGTTTACCGGGTAAGTCCAACTGGACACAAGGTGACTGTTTTCAGCGGAGGCCCGGGGAGAAAAGCTCCAAACACATAGTAAAAAATTATAAAAAAAAAAAATAAAATAAATTATATAAACATAGCTATTTTGTACAAAGAGCATAGAATATATAAAATGAATAAAACTCAGAGTTTTATAATTGATGCAGTATACAGTGAAACAAGCATATTGAGAAACAAACAAAATACACAACAAGTATAGAATTGCTTGAACATAAATTCAGAAAGAAGTTTCCATAGACAAACAGGGTCATAAACTAGAAATCATAACTCTAAAGGTTTAACTATGGATGTTAGGTTTCTTATTAATTAAAACAACTATATCCACAAGTTAATTTCACTATTCTGGTGAGTTAAAAATTGCAACACTTTTTAGCAGCTTTTATCTTGCTGAAGTAGAGCAAGAATTTAGTAAATGTGGATTTGGTAAACAATGCCTTAAGATAATGATGAATTTAGTAAATGTGGATTTGGTAAACAATACCTTAAGATAATGATGAATTTAGTAAATGTGGATTGGTAAACAATACCTTAAGATAATGATGAATTTAGTAAATGTGGATTTGGTAAACAATACCTTAAGATAATGATGAATTTAGTAAATGTGGATTTGGTAAACAATACCTTAAGATAATGATGAATTTAGTAAATGTGGATGTTCTTCGTTCCACATTGCTGCAGTCCTTACTATTGGGTAGTCCGCTGTCCAGTCGGCCCGAATACCAGAGTATATGGCTGACGTCGGTCAGGGGGCATTAGACTGACGGCAGTACGGCAGGGTACTAATGCGCACAACCGACGTCATATCCTCAGTCTTTTTTGCCGCATGGTCCGATGCAGAAGCAGTTTTGCGAGTGCAGGTTGGCGTTCTGAAATATTTCCGAAACCGGAGTTTCAGACCGAATCAGAGTTGGCTAAGTACCCCGTTGGGGAACATTTTGTTTTTTCTTGCCTCAGTATTTAACCGGATGTCAGAAAAAGTGAATAACTGTATTTCTTGTGGGAAACAGATACCTCATAGGGATTACCATACTTTGTGTATACCTTGTTTAGGGCCTGAGCACGACGTTGTTGGTTGCCGCCTTGTGCTAGGTTTAACAAACGCACTATTAAGAGAAGGTTAGACTGTGCCAGGTTAGTGTTTGGGAAGCGTTGTAATTATAAATGCCGCCGGATGCTCCGGCGCCCAAGAAGCGCAAGGACAAAACAGCGAAGCCTAGGGTTGATGAACCGGCAGTCCCGACGCCGGTTCTTTAGAAGGCTCAGTGGAGCCAGAGGTTTTGCCAGGAGTTTCTTTGGAGTCTCAGGCAGAGACTTTACTGTTACAGGATGTGCCTTCTCAAGAGGTAGGCCAGGCTGAGGGGCTTCTCAGGTAACTGTTCTTCCCTCTCTTCCCAAGGTAGTTAGAGCCTCTCCTTCTGTTTCCAAAACTTCTTTGAGAGGTAGGCCAAGTTTAGCTTCAGTGGGGCTTCTCCTAGCACTTCAGGTTCTGTGCCTAAGAAACATATGCTTAAAATGGCAGAAGATTTGATTACTATGATTAGAGGTTCTATGCCCCCTCCTGATAAGAGGCCTAGGGTGGAACCTGAGTTTGATAGTTTTGAACAGTGTTCAGAGGCTTCTGACACTTCTGCGGAAGATTTGCAGGAGTATCCTCCTTATTCTGATTCTGATGTGGATGATTCCACTCCTACAGCTTCTCCTCCTGAGGATTTCTCATTTTCAGAGACTCTGCATTCCATGAGGGAGCACTTTAAATGGGAAGGCCAGGATTACTCTGATTCCAGGAAAAGGCTTAGGGAATTCTTGTTTTTACCCCAGCATAGGCCCTTAGCTATACCTCCTGTGTTGAATGTGGTGGAAGATGTTTTTGCAGAGGCTTCCCTGAACCCTGATTCTTTACCTCCTGCTCCTGTTAAACCTGATAGGTACTATAGGGTGCCTGAAGCTCATAAGTATCTTTTTAAGAGTCCCAGGGCAGACCCGAAACTGTTTCTCAGGGACCTAAAGGTGTTAAGGCCTCTGTGGTTAAAAACCCTGTTCCCACTGATAAAGAGGCAAGGGCTTTGGATAGATGGGGAAAGAAAGTGTATACTTCTTCCACTTTAGCCATGAGGGCGTTGAATTGTCAGTTTCACATGCTAAAATATCAAAATTATCTCCTTTCACAACTGAAATCTAAGGTGGATGCTTTGGCGGAAGGTATTGAGTGTAAAGAGTTGCTAGATTTAGTTCATGTGTCTGAACAAGTGGGTAAGCATTCTTTGCAATGTGGTTTTGATGCTGTACAGGCCTCCTCGAGGGTGGCTGCCACTAGTTCTGTTCTTCGCAGGCATGCCTGGCTGAGGGATCAGAATTTAGCTGAGCATGTTAAGACAAGGATTTTAGATGCTCCTTTACAGTCTGATGTGTTGTTTGGTTCGCCTGTGGAATCAGTTTTAAAGAAAATGGAGGACAAAGCTAAGTCTATGCAAACTGTTAAAGATTTTTTGCAGGTGCAGCCACCAAGTTTAGTAGAAATTGGCCTACTAAGGGATGGACATATCCTGCTTATGATTCCCAGTCTAGGGGTAGGTCTAGACGTGGTAGGGGCAGAGCTCAAGGTTCTTTTAGGCCTAGAACAGGGAGTTCACCTGCTCAGACTTCTGGTGAGGGTAGGGGTCAGTCCTTTCGTAAACAGACCCAATGACCTGCCTTTTCAGCTGCCAGTAGATTCTCGTCTGGCAGCTCCTTTGGGAGGAAGACTGTCTCTTTTAAAAGAAAATTGGGATTTAATCACTCAGGACAGATGGGTGTTGGATATCATTCACCACGGTTACAGGTTTTATTTCCATACATTGCCCCTTTCAAAGGCATGCCAGACGCCTCCTCCACAAAGGAAAGAGGCTCACAAGCAAATTTCTCTGTTACTCCAAATAGGGGCCATTCAGCCAGTCCCTGTATCAGAAAGGGGCCTAGGATTTTATTCACCTGTTCCTAGTACCAAAGAAGGGGAACACGTGGAGACCAATTTTGGATTTATCTATCCTCAACACTTATCTGGACATTCCAAAGTTCAAGATGTTGACGTTACAACAGCTTTTACCTCTGCTGGGCAAAGATCACTGGATGGTAACTTTAGATCTCAAGGAAGCTTACCTTCATGTGCCTATAAGATTAAGTTGCAGGAAGTGTCTGCGTTTTCGAGCTGGAAATTCTCATTATCAGTTCTCTGCATTGCCCTTTGGCTTATCTACTGCCCAGAGTATTCACAAAGGTTCTGGCTCCAGTGATAGCTTACTTCAGGCTAAAAGGAATTCAAATCTATCCTTACTTGGACGACTGCCTGATTCTGGCTCAAGAAAAGGAAAACCTTCTACAGCATCTGGAATATGTTATAGCAGTGCTAAGATGCCTAGGGTATTCTGTGAACGAAATAAAGTCCAGTCTAGTACCCTCTCAAGACATGTGCTTTCTGGGTGTGAGACTGAATACAGCAGCCCAGATGGCCTTTTAACCCCGGACAAACAAAAGAGTCTATCCCTTTACTTCCATCAACTATCTCATCAGTCCGTGCTGACTGCAAGGACAGTCCTTCAAGCATTAGGGTTCATGGCATCTTGTATTCTGGTGCTTCCCAATGCCAAACTGCATATGAGGAAGCTGCAATGGTATCTCAAAATGTATGGACACAGCACTGCCAGGATTTGGACACTGTCATTCAAATAATACCTTGCCTTCAAAAAGAATTTTGTGGTGGGCTCAGGAATGTCACCTAAACAAGGGACTCTCTGTGACCCGCCAGAGGCGAGTCAGATTTTAACGACAGATGCCTCGGATATTGCTTGGGAGCTCATCTAAATGGAAAGTGGATACAAGACAAGTGGCCTGCCAGACTACAGCATCTACATATCAACATGAAGGAGATGTTAGCAGTCCAGTTTGCATTAATGGCTTTCAAGGAATTACTTCTTCCAGGGCAGGTGTTGATTCTAACAGACAACACAACTGTCATGTGGTACATCAACAAACAAGGGGAACACATTCTTTTCCTCCATGCAGGCCAACAATTATTTTTTGGGGGACCGCGCCTAGCTTGCAACTAACTCTTCAGGCAAGGTTTCTGCCGGGAGCACAGAACTCCTTAGCAGATGTGTTAAGCAGACAAATCATGGATCCCCACGAGTGGAAACTGGATCTTCATGTATTTCAGAAATTGACAGTGTCATGGGGAACTCCAGACATAGATCTGTTCGCTTCTCCACTAAACCACCAGCTGCCAAAGTTTTGCACAAAGGGGTTTCATCACACAGCTTGGAAAGTGGATGCTCTTTCTTTCAGTTGGAAAAATCTTCATGTGTATGCCTTTCCACCTCTGCCTCTTCTTCCAAAGGTGCTCTTAAAGGTCAGACAAGACAAGCCAAGGATGATTTTAATAGCTCCAGATTGGCCTCGGCAACACTGGTACCCACTACTAAGGAGTCTGGTAAGGAAGCCTCCATGGCCTTTACCTTTGATTCCACATCTGTTATCTCAGAAGGACGGTCATCTGCTCAATGTCAAGCTTCACTCACTTCATCTAACAGCCTGGCATATTCTGTGTTGAAACACAGCAGGTCTCAACTTCCTCAACAAGTTTTAAATGTGATTATGGAAGCTAGAAGACCTAGTACAAGGAAAGTGTACAGAAAAATGGAAGAGGTTTTAATTTGGAGTACAGCAAAGAATTTGGAGATTTCTGAGCCTAATTTGAATGTGGCTCTTCAATATCTTACTGAGTTATTGGACAAAGGTTTGTCCTTCTCTTCCATTAAGATTCATGCTGCAGCAATTTCAGCTCACTATGATTGTGACCCACCATTGTTTTCGCATCCTTTGTTCAAGCAGTTTCTTAGAGGGGCAAAGAATATAAGACCCTCACGTAGAGCTCCTACTCCTGCTTGGGATCTCAATTTTGTGTTGGAAAAACTTACTCTACAACCTTTTGAGCCTGCGGCTACTGCTGAGTTGAAATACTTGTCATGGAAGACTGCTTTTCTGTTGGCTATTACTTCTGCAAGAAGGGTGTCTGAGTTGCAGGCCCTTGTGGCAGTAGAGCCCTTTTTGATTTTCCATAAGGATAGGGTATCATTACGTACTAATCCTTCCTTTATGCCTAAGGTGGTTTCTAGTGTGGCTTTAAACCAAACTATTCATTTGCCTACTTTTTATGCAGACCCCCAAAATAAAGGGGAAAAGATTTTGCACACTTTAGATGTACACAGGCAATTGCGTTATTATTTAAGCAGGACTAAGGATTTTAGGCAGTCTCAGCAGTTGTTTGTTTCTTTTGCTTTGAGTTCGCAGGGCAAGCCTGTGTCAAAACAAACTATTTCTAGGTGGATTGGGTTTTGCATTGCATTTTGTTATTCCCATCATGGCAAGGAGATTCCAGCTGGGATTAGGCCTCATTCCACTAGGGCTACTGCCACTTCAACAGCATTTCTGAGGGGTGGCAACTAAGGATATTTTGGAGGCAGCTACTTGGAGTTCAGTGCATACTTTCTCTAAGCATTATCACCTTCCTATCTACTCTAAGTCTAGGGCTGGTTTTGCCACTGCTGTTTTGCAAGGCATGTTGTCAGCTCCTGCTTCTTTATGATTTGCCAGCCTCCCTTACCTCTGCTTTGGGATTCTACCCAATAGTAAGGACTGCAGCAATGTGGAACTAAGAACATAGTACAGTTTTGTACCTACCATAAATGTAGATGTTCGAGGATCCACATTGCTGCAGTCCAATTTATCCTCCCTCCTTCCCCTCTGTGTTTAGGGGTGGTTGTGTAGGTGAGGTTATATGCTGATATTTTTGTATATATTTTGTATATATTGTACATATTTTTGGTGCAGGTATTTTGGGCCTTGTCTTTTTAAGGTCTTCTGACATCTGGGGCAAGAAAAGACTGAGGATATGACGTCGGTCATGCGCATTAGTACCCTGACGTACTGACGTCAGTCTAATGCGCCCTGACCGACGTCAGCCATATACTCTGGTATTCGGGCCGACTGGACAGCGGACTACCCAATAGTAAGGACTGCAGCAATGTGGATCCTCGAACATCTACATTTATGGTAGGTACAAAACTGTACTATTTGGTAAACAATACCTTAAGATAATGATGAATTTAGTAAATGTGGATTTGGTAAACAATACCTTAAGATAGTGACGAGCAGCGATTTACATTGTCACATAATTCGCTCGTTCAGCATTAAGGCTTCTCTTTTGCTTTGTTTTATAAGCTAACCCCAACTGCTTTCCAGTTTAACTGCTCCATATATTTAAACTCTTCTTTTTCCAGTCAGTGGTAATATGTATACATTGAGAAATCCTTTATAAAGTCAGTGGTTTTCTACAGCAGCATTCTTTGCTTTAAATGAGTACCTGAAAGTTTTTCTGTTACAGGACACCAACATCTATTATTTACTTTAAAATTCCTGTCTAGCCTTTCAGAGCTACAAATAGCAAAAAGTGGTTTTCGCAGTATTCTTTCTGTTGTTTTGCATGCTAGAATTTTCTTCTCATGATGCTTCTGAACAGATTGGTTAGTGTAGAACTCAAAGCTCGTGTCATACGTTTCTCACTTTTCTATGTATAGCTCTGAATCCTATTGCAACACAGACTGGCCAAACAGGGTTACTCAGAAGGCTTGTTTTTTTCATTCCTCACTTTTCTGATTATATGGGGCATCTGCCTATCTTTTTGTTCCCCCTTTTTTTGTCTTTTTGCTTTATGTTCATATTCTCGTGTAAGAAATCAATGAAGGGAAATCTAAACTTGGGTCACCTTTTATTCATGCGTATAACTCCTTTATATAGATTCCGCATTCCTCCTCATTAGCTCATTCTTCCACTTTCAATTCCCCACGGGCTCTTCAAGAGCTTACCTTTAATTCTTGTGGTCAATATCCTTATAGGTGGCCATTGGAGGGTAGGGCACAGTTTCTCATGTAGCGTACTGAATCTAGTGGGTCATCTATTTTATTTATTTATTAGATTAGATTTGTTAACTGAATAAGTGAGCTGGTCCAAGGACCCTTTTCGGCTATGACCTGTGCCCAAAGGCAGAAACAACCCTGTCCCTGTGTTGCATAAATTTGTTAAAGGAGTATAATATAATGCATGTACATGTAAAGGAAAAGGTAACAGATACGCGGTCGAGATACCATTTTAAGTGTTAAGTTAATTTAAAATAAATAAGTGTTCCACTATATGTGTACATATTGATGGTATATTACATATCAATTGTAATAGGAAGATAAAAGCTTTTATACTTGTTAACATTTTGGTACATAGCATCAGCTATAGATTCCTTCTTTGTCAGTGAAAAAAAATAATATTCTTTTAAAATGTTAGCACTTCTGAACTGTTAACTTCTTAACCAAGGCTTTTAAAACAAATGCACTTATGGGTTTTATGGGGTAGATTCTTCCTGCTGTCTGATACTATGGAGAATGATTCTTCTGCTATAGAGAGTTGGAAGGGTGGTACATTTAGTTGGCTTTCACCGTGAGTTCTTAGAGGGTAATTTCGATACATTTTTTTTTATTATTTTTATTAAGTAGTGCACAGAGGTGACATTTATTTACTGGTCTGAATGTTAGTGAGTTTAATAAGTAGGTGGCTTGTGCTGTTACTTGCATCTGTTTGGCTAATGAGTCTAGAGGAAGTGATATAATTTTT
Source organism: Protopterus annectens (assembly GCF_019279795.1). NCBI lineage: Eukaryota > Metazoa > Chordata > Ceratodontiformes > Protopteridae > Protopterus > Protopterus annectens. The sequence goes on from NC_056725.1 coordinate 1,732,354,173, forward strand.
TATTATACTTTTCTGATTTCCCTGAACTGCATATTTATGATGTCAAGAGGAACACTTCCCAATGATTTATCCCTCTGTCTGGGGATGTACTGAAATGTACCTCTTATTTTGCAAGCCTCCTAATAAATGTAAACTGGTACACCTTTGCAGTGACTTAGCAACAGCTTTGTTTATGGCACTGAGGTCTGGCACAGAAATGCTGGTGAAATCACGAGTTTAGTCCTAAGAAACTGTCATAACATTTATCTATATTTCAAAAAATGAAGAACTAAAGTAACCATTAAAATATTTATTAAGAAAACAATGCAGGGTTCACATATGCTAGTAAATATATTGTTTGCCTCAGTTGTTTGTGTATATTTATTTTTGACGGTGCAATCAATTACCTCTTACTGTTTCATTGGTTTACACATCCAAACATTTTGAAAAAAAAAATGTGTATGAATTTCATATAATTTTCTTCTTGAGGTATGCAAAGTTTTAGTATTTTGTGAAAATGTATGAAAAATATGCTCTATAGCTACAGATTGTTATATTGCTATAGTTTACTGACAGAAAATTGATAATAACTAAGCGTGGTTATGAAACTGCCTGCAAAAGAGCACATGAAAGTGAGTGTCTTTCTTTTTACGTATTTGTTGACAAAGTATAAAAACTGGAAAGCTAATGTGAAATACGTTTGCCACCTGCTGATTTAAATTATTTCAGAAGGAAAGGTAACACACAGGAAATAATGTGTAAAATTGTTTGCAAAACATTTTAAAAATGTGTTTTCATTAGTTGTCTGTGCACAAGTGTTATATTTTCATTTTGTGTTATAAGATAGTCTTTCAGCCTCTACCAGTGTGAGTCACTGTTGTGTTTTATTCACTCACAGGAGCATATGCCAACCTTTCTTTTCAATGGCTATGAGGACTTGGACACGTTTAAATTACTGGAGGACGAAGACCTGGATGAACTCAACATTCATGACCCAGAGCACAAAGCCATCCTGCTGGCAGCTGTGGAACTGCTACATGAATATGACAGTGAGCATTGATATTGTACTAAAACATTGATATTGTATCAAAAGTATGTTGTCTGCTGAGTCGGTAAGAACCATTCAGCGCCAGCATTCTCTCATTTCCTATCAAATGTGTCAAGTCATCAACCTTATACTTTGTGTATCGTGGTGTGGAAAGAGAAGTTACACTGTTGAGGATCATTTTGATATTTCATGCTTAGACAGTTATGTGTCCTTTATGTCATCTGTGTGCTTCTCTCTTTTACTTATTAAATTTTGTTAACCAGGTAGGTAGACTGGTCTGGAGTCCATTTTTACCCATGATCCACACCACAAGGTTGTAACAAATTACAGTTTGTGGTTACAGTATTGCAGTACTACTACCTTGCCAAATGGTATACATGAGGCATATACAGCTTTACAACAGCTTATATTTGAAACCGATCGATGCAGATACTTGTATGATAGAGTAGTACAGGTGATACTAATGAATTTACTTTCTGTAAGGGAGAAGCAGTAATGAAAATGGGTAAGAAATGTAGGTAAAGCAGAAGACATGTAGCAGTAAATCTGCTATAATTGAACAAATTTTGTACTTGACGGAGCTCCGTGAGTGCGCTGCAGTATCGAGGAGAAAAGATAAACTTGTTAAGTGTTCTGTAGCTTGATACTCAGTCATAAAAGTGCTAAAAGGGAGGGGGCGTAACAATTGTTATACATGCCCCTGACCACTGTTACATTCAGGTCCTGCACTGGGGACTAATAATGGACAATGCTGGCCAGCAAAGCACTGCAGCAAAAGGTAAAACAGCTTTGTTTTTACCTACTGTCCATCATTCTCAACTGTTCTCTCATATGTTTTGCTCCGTCCCTATATATATATTTTTACTTTTCTGACAGAATTAGAGTTTCATATGTTTTATTGTTCAGAAAATGCAAAACCTTTTCTTCTATTAACTTTCTTAACAGAAATATAACAATGTGTAAAAACAATCCTTAATTTTGATCCTTTGTTCTCCCCACCCAAATTATAAAGCAAATGAGCTGCGAGTTGTGCAGCTGTCTGTTTGACAGCATTCATTAAGGGCCTTACCAGCCTTCAAAGAAGGTAAATCACTTTCCACTTTTTTTTCTTGTAACTGGAAGTACATGGACCAGATAAAGCTCCATGCACTACAAAGATTTATGATCAGATCTCTGATTATAATCATTTGTTATATATTCATGGCATGGATGCTAAGATGCACATGTTTCTCTCTCAAGGTGAGTTCCTTGGCATCCACATCTCAGATGCACAATAATCTGGTTATGATCAAAGACCTGATCATAATCCTCTGTGATACCAGGTTAACAGTCAGTGAGACTATTGTAGTAAACTGAGAGAAATTTTAATTACTAGGCAATTAGTAAAATTAAGTGGTGTACATATTAATATTATGAATGTTGGGCTTAACTAAGGGCTGTTAATATATATGTGTAGTTATATATATGTGTGTGTGTGTGTGTGTATATGTATTATGTATATCTGTTTTTAACATAATTTTAAGATAATTTTATATACATAAAATTGTTGGTTTTACATATACATACACATGTGGGAATGTGTTTAGAGATATACATGTATTACATTGCATTTTGTTATTATTGAATAGATAATATTTTTTGTGTGACATATTTAAATGCATTTCTTGAATATTATAATATAATTTGTTTTTATGAAATCATTTATTATTTATTATTATTTTTATCATTGTCATTATTTTTTTCTGTCCATTTGATTTAATTGGGGATATGATGTCATAATCAATCAAACAATTAATCAATTAGAATATTAATCAGAACACTGCAATGTATTTAATGGGTGTTCTTGGTGTTTTTCATTGTCTGATGAAGGTGGAGAGATTGTCTCTACCGAAAGCGCTTACAGTACAGTATTAAAGTCTTTTTGTTAGTGTTCAAGTCTGCTGGCTGAGTTCGTTATTGCCACTTTTTGGGTTTTGCTTTTGTTTTCTCGTTTTTTGGTATATATATATATATATATATATATATATATATATATATATATATATATATATAGTAAATCAAACATTACAGGTAATGTACCCATATTCAGGTTATGCAAAGCTGGTTTAACATTAAATTTAGTATAGTAATTGTAACAAAGTACAAAACATGATCTTCTTCTTCTTCTTTCAGCTGCTCCCATTAGGGGTCGCCACAGCAGATCAACTGTTTCTTTTTCTTCCTGTCCTCTGCATCTTGCTCTGTCACACCAACCACCTGCATGTCCTCTATCACCACATCCATAAACCTTATCTTAGGCCTTCCTCTTTTCCTGTTACCTGGTAGCTTCATCCTTAGCATCTTTTTCCCAATATACTCTGCATCCCTCCTCAGCACATGTCCAAACCAACATAATCTTGCCTCTCTGGCTTTGTCTCCAAACCTTCCAACCTGGGCTGACCCTCTAATATACTTATTCCTAATTCTGTCCATCCTCATCAAACCCAGTGCAAATCTTAACATCTTCAACTCTGCCACGTCAAGCTCTGACTCCTGCCTTTTTGTCAATGCCACCGTCTCCAACCCATATAACATAGCTGGTCTCACTACCCTCTTGTAGACCTTCCTTTTCACTCTTACTGGTACTCGTCTGTCACAAATCACTCCTGGCACTCTTCTCCACCCACTCCATCCTGCCTGTACTCTCTTCTTCACCTCTCTTCCACACTCACCATTACTCTGAACTGTTGATCCCAAGTACTTAAACTCATTCACCTTCACCACCTCTACTCCCTGCATCCTCACCATTCCTCTATCCTCCCTGTCATTCACACACATATATTCTGTCTTAGTCCTGCATCTGTCACTCCCACTGCAGACCTCACCGCTGTCACACTACCCTCGTACATATCCTGTACCACTCTTACATACTTCTCTGACACTCCCAACTTCCTCATACAGTACCACAACTCCTCTCTAGGCACCCTGTCATATGCTTTCTCTAAATCCACAAAGACACAATGCAACTCCTTCTGACCTTCTCTGTACTTCTCCATCAACACTGTCAGAGCAAACATCGCATCTCTAGTGCTCTTTCCTGGCATGAAACCATACTGCTGATCACTAATCATCACCTCCCTTCTTAACCTAGCTTCCACTTTTCTTTCCCATAACTTCATGCTGTGACTGATCAGTTTAATTGCTCTGTAGTCACTACAGCTCTGCACATCACCCTTATTCTTAAAACTTGGTACCAAAACACTTTTTCTCCATTCCTCAGGCATCCTCTCACTTTCTAAGATTTCATTAAACAATCTAGTTAAAAACTCCACTGCCATTTCACCTAAACACGTCCATGCTTCCACAGGTATGTCATCGGGACCAACAGCCTTTCTGTTCTTCATAGCTATCCCTACTTCATCCTTGCTAATCCAATGCACTTCATGATTCACTATCTGCACATCATCCAACCTTCTCTCCCTCTCATTCTCTTCATTCATCAACCCCTCAAAGTACTCTTTCCATCTGCTCAACACACTCTCCTTGCTTGAGTACATTTTCCTCATTATCCTTTATCACCCTTACCTGCTGCACATCTTTACTAACTCGGACCCTCTGTCTAGCCAATCGGTACAGGTCCTTTTCTCCCGCCTTAGTGTCTAACCTTTTATACAACTCTTCATACGCCTTATCCTTAACCTTTGCCACCTCTCTTTGCCATGCACCTCATCTCTTTATACTCTTGTCTACTTTCTTCATCTCTTTGACAATCCCACTTCTTCTTCGCCAACCTCTTTCTCTGTATACTCTCCTGTACTTCTTCATTCCACCACTAGGCCTTCTTGTCCTCCTTCCTCTTTACAGATATCACACCAAGCACCTTTCTAGCCAACTCTCTTACTAGCTCTGCTGTAGTTACCCAGCTATTCGGTAACTCTTCACTGCCACCCAGTGCCCGTCTTAACTCTTCCCTGAACATCACCTCACAATTACCCTTTTTCAGTTTCCACCATTTGATCCTTGGTGCTGCCCTCACACTCATCCTCCTCTTCTTGATCACCAGTGTCATCCTACAAACCACCATCCTGTGCTGCCTAACTACACTTTCCCCTGCCACCACTTTACAGTCTCCATTCTCCTTCAGATTGGCCCTTCTACATAAGATATAATCCACCTGTGTGCATCTTCCTCCACTCTTGTACGTCACCCTATGCTCCTCCCTCTTGTTAAAATACGTATTCATCACAGCCATGTCCATCCTTTTCGCAAAATCCACTACCATCTGACCTTCTGTATTCCTTTGCTTAACACACCATACCTACCCATCACTTCCTCATCCCCTCTGTTCCCTTCACCAGCATGCCCATTGAAACAAAGTACAAAGCATGATGAGTAAATTAATTGTTTTATACTCTATTTTGAGAAACTTATTATAGATCTACAGTTGTAGAGGTAAACATTGCTGCATATCAACATGGTTTAGCCATTACATTGCAAGACTGAAACCAACATCTTGATATCAGAGTTGTGAACCTCTGCTATCTCTGAAAAAACAAAAACAAAAAAAAAAATCTTGCTTTTTTCCCACTTTTCTGAGATTTAAAAAAGTTCAGTTACAGGCTTGCTGTTCCTGAACTGTTTGTAAGTTTCTGTGAGGCCATTTTTGCTTGGGCTAAAGGAAAGTCTCTCTCTTGATCAGTGGCAGTGAAAAACATTGAGCAGCTCCCCTGCCCCCCGTGGGAGTGGTTACTGACTTGAAACTGTAGTTTTATTGACCAGTAGGGGTCATTTCCAAAACTCCTTCATCTCCTCTCTTAAAACCTAGTTGCCTTGTGGGTTTGGCGTCTTTTCAGGTTTGTTGGCTGTTGGTGAAGCACCCACCAAGAGGAGAAAACGTTGAGAGAAGAAGGGAGCCAGTTTTGAGATTTTAAGTATTTTTTCTGTGTTTATTTGCCAAGTTTTTATGCATAGTTGCCTAGTTTGAGCATTTTCTGGCTTGTTAAACTTTATTTCTGCATTAGTAGCTGTATTTAGAGCACAACCAAAAGCTGTTTACTGAATTTCCTGTTTGCACTTAATTTTAAAATCGTTTTTTCTCAAAACTTGCATATTTTCTGTCTTTGACCTAGCACTCTTGTGTGGGGTCATTTACTGCACTGTTATAACTTGATATTACTTGTGAACCTCTGCTATGTCTGAAAAAACAAAAACAAAAAAAAAAAATCTTGCTTTTTTTCCCACTTTTCTGAGATTTAAAAAAGTTCAGTTACAGGCTTGCTGTTCCTGAACTGTTTGTAAGTTTCTGTGAGGCCATTTTTGCTTGGGCTAAAGGAAAGTCTGTCTGTTGATCAGTGGCAGTGAAAAACATTGAGCAGCTCCCCTGCCCCCGTGGGAGTGGTTACTGACTTGAAACTGTAGTTTTATTGGCTGTATTGGGTCAATTCCTGGCTCTTTCCAGCCCCTGCTATCAAGCACGCTTTAACGTGCTTTAGCGCCATGAAGCGGAGTTGCCACTAGAGCAGCATCGGCAGCTTGGTTTAACAAGGTTAAACTTTTTCTGGCTCCATAAAGTCTGTTCTTTATTTTTTCCCTTAGAACTGCTCTACTAGTAATCTAAACAGTATATCCCTTAACTAAAAAGCGCACTTGTTCCTAAAGCTTTTTTTTTTTCTTTCTCCAAAAAATAAAAAAAAAAAGCTCAGCACTTGTCTTAAAAGCATCTTCTTTTCAGGCTTAGCACTTCTGTATTATACAAAGTCCTCACTAGCTTAACCCCCAGGAGTACCCACTTCCTTACTAAGTCCTCTCTCATTCAGTTACACCCCAAACTTCTTAATTTCTCTAGCATGTCGACGGGCCAGATGCTGGCCTCCTCTCCTGTCCAGTTGGTGAATCTGGGAATATTGAGGCAATGTTACAATTGCCTCATGTACACAGACAACCCTCTCCTTCTCCCACATAACACAAATACTTGCGAGAGATGCAGCTATTTAGCCAAACTGGAGGCTGAGCTCTCTCAACTCAGGACTGGCAAGACCAGACAGGAGGAGAAGGCAACTACACACACCACAAAACCAGTGTCACATAAAGCTATCACAACAATGAATCAAACACATAAACACACAAAGACATACTCGGAGGCTCTAAGCAAAAATTTACCTAAACAGCAGAGGCCTCCAAAGCAGACACCCAAGCAACCGCCACCTCATGACACACCACAGGCAACACATAAACCACAAAATCAGTGTGCAAAGCAGTCACAGCCCTTAAGGCCAAATACAACACCAAACATACTTGTCATAGGTGACTTCATAGTTAGACACATTGACGTCCCACTCACCAGGCTGAACAAGGAGAGGGTCACAGTAAGCTGCCTGTCGGGCGCTAGAATCCGCCACATAACACAAGCACTCGGGACACTCCACAGCAAGTACAAATATGACACAGTCATTGTCCATGCTGGTGTGAACCTGAGATGTACCTCCCTGGACTACATGAAAAGAGACATAGAGGAGCTCTCTGATTATGTAGCCCAGGCAGGTATGACCCTGACCCTGAGCAGCATCCTTCCTTCACCAAGAATGATGCCACAACATAGAGACAAGATGATCAGCTTTAACAATTGGCTTAATTTCTGGTGTCATTCAAAGGGGATCCAGTGTCTGTCTGCCTGGGATGACATGCTTGACAAGCCACGCTTTCAAGGGATGGCTTGCACCTGTCATCCCTGGGATTCCGGATATTGGCTAAGGCTCTTGCCACCCCATAGTGCCTTTTTAGGCAAGGCTCAAATTCTAAACCTACCACCCTAGAAAACAAAATGGGAAGAAACTAAGGGTAATGCTGCTCAATGCCAGAAGTCTAAATCAAAATGCACGCACGAGGCCCTTCTCAGTATAGAGAACATCGATGTCTGTGCTGTGACTGAAACCTGGTTCAAGGCTCCTGAGAGCACCCCGGCACTATCAGGTTTTACCTCATATCATGCGTTCCGGCCCCAAAACCCGGACCACACCACAAAAGGGGGGGGGGGTGTATCCATATTCATCAAGGATACCCACACCTCCAGGTTGGTGGCAACGCACGAAGCATCGGAAACCATCCAGGTGCAATTAACCATAGGCAAAACTGCTCTACAAATTTGTAGCATGCTACAGGCCACCCTCTCAAACTCAGGAACCCCACACAGCCTTCCTGAAGACACTGGAGGGTATAAATGTATCTCCAAACACCATTATATTGGGTGACTTTACCCGAATATAGACTGGGAACATTACTTAACCCCAAACTTTCTAGCCCAAAGGTTCCTGGAGTTCATAAATTCAAATGCCATGGAACAACTAGTCACTGTTCCCACAAGAGGAGAAAATATACTAGATCTCATCATCACAAACATGGGGACAAAATGCTCCACACCGGAAGTATATCCCTCATTGGCGAGATCAGATCATAAACTAATCTCACTGGATATCCACATCCCGCCCCCACCCCAAGCAAAAAAGACCACAGTGAGGAACTTCTCTAAAGCAAACTTCACACTACTCAAGACTGGTGTGGTATCCTTCAAGGCCCCCGAGCCAGTGGAAACCACAACCCAAGCTGCTGAAGCCCTTACAAATGCCTTCTACGAACACCTCCAGGACTGCATGGATCAGGCAATCCCTAATAAAACAAAGACTTTTTCCACCAAGGGCAAACGCCCAGTCTGGTGGACCCCAGCCATAAACAAACTTTACAATAAGAGGAGAAAGCTGTTACATGATAGAGCAAAATCCATAAAAGAGAAGACACCTTTGATCATTATTAGTAAAAAAATACGAGCACTCATAAAATCATCCAAGGCCAACTTTGAGAGAAAAATTGCCATAGATTCAAAAGACAATCATAAGGCCTTCTTCAGCTATGTTAGAAACCTGGGTGGAAACTCCCAGATATGCTCAGAATTAGTCCGAATTATACAAAATCACTGAACCCACAGACATTGCCAACATACTGGCAGACAGGTTCAGTGCAAACTTCACCCCCCCCCCAAAAGGAGAGATAACTATCCCAGCGGAGTGCAGCCTCCCAGACATCTCCAATGCACAGGTGAAAGCTGCTCTCTACAAGTCTAAAAACACAGCATCAATGGGACCGGATGGTGTCCCCGGCTGTGTGCTACACGAACTCAATGAGGAACTAAACCCGCACATAAGGAAGCTGTTTAATCTTAGCCTTACCACAGGATACGTGCCCAAGGAGTGGCATACGGCAACTGTGGTCCCACTCCACAAAGGCGGTGCCTCTATGGACCCTGGTAATTACCCCATAAGCTTAACAAGCCTGGTCTGCAAAGCTATGGAGAGGATCGTGATGGAACTCATAAACAAAGACATAGGGACTTGCAGACATTGGACCCGACCCAGTTTGGCTTTGTCAAGGGCAGATCATGCCTTTTGAACTTGGTTGACTTCTTCGAAACAGTCACCAAGGCCATTGATGATGGAAAGGCAGTCCATACAGCCTACCTTGACCTTGCAAAAGCTTTCGACACAATACCCCACTCGGGTATTATAGAGAAACTTACCAGCTTAAATGTAAACCCATATGTCACAAGATGGGTTGCAAACTGGCTAAAGGACAGAACCCACAAGGTTAGAGTAGCTGGCGCCATGTCAGACTCCAAGCTGGTCACAAGTGGTATCCCACAGGGCTCAGTCCTTGGCCCCCTGTTGTTTGGCATCTACTTCTGAGAAGTACAGGCTAACATAGGAGGATTATGGCTGACAAAGTTTGCAGATGACTGCAAACTGGGAGCCATAGTGGAAAGTACATCGGACACAGATATCCTTCAGAGGGGTCTCATGGAAACTGATAGCTGGTGCCAGAGCCATGGGCTGAAGTTAAATGCCAAAAAATGTATAGTCATACCCTTCGGGAAAAACAAGGTAACCCCAAGCTACCATATAGGTGGCAATCCACTAAGCACAGAAGAGGTTATCAGGGACCTGGGGACCCAGGTTGACAGTGGCCTTTCTTTGACACTCACATTGCTAAAGTGGTTAGAAAAACCTTCTACATTGCCCACCTGATCATGAAGAGATTCACATCCAGATCAAGTGAGGTCATTGTTCCCCTGTACTCTTCACTTATCAGACCAATGATCGAAAGTACAATGCCCCATTCGATGTATCTCACCCGACACCTGCAGCAATTGGAGAGACCCCAAAAGTTCCTCACCAAAAGGATAAAGGGACTCCAAAATCTGTCATATGCTGCCAGACTGAAGAAACTCCAGCTCTATTCAGTCGCATGCCGTCTGCTCAGAGGTGACCTGTGCCTGACATACAAGGCCATGTCCAACCCGAATTAATGGACATGCTCCACCTCAAAAATCCAAATCTACCATATCCACTAGAGCAAGCGACTTAAACCTTAGCACAGATATAAATAGGACATGCTGGAGGGATAGATTTGTCACCCAGAGACTCCCTATGTTGTGGAATAAAATCCCGGTCCATGTGAGGCAGAGCACCTCGCTGGCTCTGTTCAAGAGAAATCTTGACCGGTGGATAGGAGATCGTAGGTTTACCACGGGAATCATCTCTGTGTCACTGCTGGACAGAGGCACAACAAACTAATGGGCACAGTATTTTTTAACATAAGGGGTGGCGTAGGCCACAAAAACTCTGGGCTAGGCTTATAAATGCCTTAGGGCAGATAGCCTAGTATAAACCTATGAACCTATGAATCATAAACCACTGAGAAATGTTATCTTGTGTCTATAAAGTGATCACATTTTATTTCTTTAGTCAAGTGGGCCTTTATATTTTTCCTGGCTAGAGTTAAATTACTCAATATTTGTGATTTGTTGGGCATTTTGTTCCATAAAACAGGTGCAGATTTACTTAAGGGCTGAAGTGAAACTAGCTCTAAACAGCTAAGTAGAATCAAGACCTCTCTTAGCTTATAGATGTCAGGTGTGTGTGTGTGTGTGTGTGTGTGTGTGTGTGTGTGTGTGTGTGTGTGTGTGTGTGTGTGTCTGTGTCTGTGTCTGTTATTTAGTGTGATAGCTTCCTTCTACTTCACCTGCATTTCGCAATCTTTAGCTACCTGAGTAGTGAACAGCAGTTTAAGAATAATATTGTAAAGCAGTGAATTCTGGGACTGGTCTTCAGTAAGTATTTGAGTACTGTGGAAAAAGAAAATCAGATGCATAAACTGTGCTGGATAGAGGTGTGAACAAATGAATCTGGTGGTGTCCTTCTTTACCTATTAACTGGGTTATTGTTACTCAGTCAAATGGCTCTTCCTTTGAAAAGCATAAGTATTTTTATACAAACCATTGAAACATATTTGATTTCACTTGTGCCTGACCATATAGGTGCTGTTTTGCTATCTTTCATTTATTTAGTTTTTGTATTAGTCTATAAGGAGTAATAAGACTGCCATAATATTGGAATGTATACAATATGACAAATGTATAACTTATCTTGGACTCCCTTCTAAAAGTGTCTTACAAGCATCTGTTGGTTTTAAGTCAAGTTTCTGAAGTCTGGACCGCATTATGCTTATTTTTATTCTTACATGTACTTTTAAAACCAGGCATGTTCCACTAAAATGACAGAAGGAAATCTGTTGTCACTGTTTACATAGCAGCTGCATACTCACAAGGAAAGACAAAAGCACTGACAGACTGGACTTCCAAGATGGCTGCACATTGAGTAACAGCTTGAGTCTAGCTCTCCCACTCTGAAAACAGAAATGTAGGAGAAAAAGCCAGTGGACCTAGATTTCTGGGTAAATTTCAGTAACTAGCTAGTAGCTAGTAAGTGTACTGCCTGGATGCCAAGAAAAAGGAAATACGGAGGACCTGAAGAAAAATAAGCTACAAAAAGGTGAGGAAAAAACACTGACTAGGAAAACTACTGCAGCTGTTCAGCAAAAAGCAGTGTAAGGTTCAGACCTGACTTCCAGTAACCTAGAGGAAAGTATAAGGCAACTGCACACAGGCCTGACTGAAATAAATGAAACACTAATGGACTATATCAACTCAAACAACAAAAGGCTGGAAAAAAGGAAGAAGCTTTAAATAGACATTCAGATAAGGTGATAAAACTGCAAAACTCTGATGAAGAAAAGGCTGGTTGAATAAAAGACTGCACAAGAAGAGATATTTCAAAAAATAATAGAATTAGAGAACAGAGCATATAGGGAAAACCTGAGACTTTCTGCTGTACCAGAGGAGCTAGAAGGAACAGACCTGTATTAATTTTATTAAAGAACAAATAAGCAACTGGACTGGTATTCCACAATGGATTTGTTAATTGAAAGGGCACATAATGTGTATGCTCCAAATGTGGCTATGAGAAAACAGCCTAGACCTTTAATAGTAAAGATGCAATCTTACCAGCAGAATGAGTTGATTATAACAAAACTGTGGCAGAAGGACAAAGTACTAAAAGTGGGAGACAGCACAGTGTTTGTGGAGAATGACTACTCATTGTACACCAGGCAGAATATGAGTAAATTTATTCCATTATTCAGAGAATTCAAAGTGATGTACCCTGCTATCTTTAAAATATTTTCCCTGGAGGAACAAAATCATTTTTTGATGAAGTACATGCTAAGGAAGAAGTACAATAGTTTGTCCAACAAAAGTGAGCTGTGAAACAGAAGGAGATTCTGCTTCTTGTTCCTCTGGTAATAAAGACCACAAAGAGGCTGTGCCAGTGAAACCTTTTCCAGTGTTTCAATGGAAAATGCTTCAGAGAGGGGGAAAAAGCACAAGACTTGACTAGAGTGAACGAGAGTATGTTAGAAATGAGCCGAGACAGGGTATGAGAAATGGAGATGATCAGGAATAGAGCAAGAACATCTGGAAGTATTGGACTTTCTTGGACTTTGTTAAACTTGTAAGAGACTCTAAAGCATATGCCTTACTTCATGTCATTAAGGCTCGGAAATAAATCTCAGCAGAGGGAAAAGGGAGGGAGAAAGTAAGTTAAATGCAAGTAAAACAATTTTTTTCTTAATAGTACTATTTAAATGGTGCATGATTTTCTTTGCATGTTATAACATTTTAAGTGTAGTAGGGATACTAATGTAAATAGGTGCTCCTGTTTTTTTTTTTTTCTCCCTTCACTCTTTCTCCTTGTTCAGTTTTAAGAAATGTAGGCATTGCAATTAAAAAAAAATCTGGTTAAAAGAGCATGACCAAAGAAAAAATAGTGTGCCTTTTCTCATTTCTGCATAGGGGAATGACTGGGTTAAGGCCATTAGTTTAATCTAGTAACAAGTTCTAAGAGAAAGCAAGCAAATGAAAGAGAATATTGAATGTTGTAAGGTTTTTTTTTTCTAGTAAACAGTTTTGTGTCTGGTTCTCATGTCTTTAGCAGACAATCTGATAAAGAGAAATGGCTTAGAGAAAATGTTTTCTGAAACATTCAAGTGTTTTCCCAGATGAGAGAGCTATGAAGAATAAGGCAGCCAGAGAGCACTTAATAGAACTACAGGCTATATACCATGCATCATATCATAGATAGCCTTTCTTTTAGGTTATCTCAAGTCAGTGTGTGTGACACTCAGTTTGGAGCATTTATTCCTATTAGGAGGGTAAATTTTCAGTATTTGAGGATGTACATAGTTTTGTATGTTGTTAAGTTAAAGGAAAACAACAGGATATTAAAGCAGATTCCCCAACCTGCTGACTCTTCCAGTCCCTGTTCTTTGATAAAGCTTAAAAAAATCACCCTTGCAGCTTTAAAAAATAACCCACTCAACTGTTTTCTCTGTTCTGCTTCCTAGCTTTCTATACTGTTTTTGTTTCACTTTACAAACCAACTTGAAAAACCTGTAGCTGGCTCTGAAATTATGATGTCATATCTGCCATCTGCTCTTGCTCTAGCTATCGGGATGTTTCCTCCCCCAAAGTGACGTAATCCCTGCCTGATTTGCATGCTGTATAGAAGAGCCAGTGTTCCTCCCACATTGTGATGTCAGACCTGCCTTACCCAGCCCACTCAACCTAATAAAATCCATGTGGTGTGTGGAACTCCTTTTCATTGTATGTGTATCCTGTCAACTGCATTTGTTTGAGGGACGACTGAAAAGTTTGGATTGCCTGCATTTTCGCCTGCATTTTGCTTCATTGGTAAGATAAGTCTTCCTAGTGAATTCAAAATGTAATTCTACACACAGCCCCTGTTTGAATGCACTTCGTCCTAGTTTGTGCTGCCTGATATAGTTTATGACTTTCTTCTGAACAGGAATACTCTCTTCCTCCCTATGAGGATTCTGCTGCTGAAGAATCTATCCCTTCAGCCTCTCCTCCTGAGGATTATTCTTTTGGGGAAACCCTGTATACCATGAGGGAGCACTTACACTGGGAGAGCCAAGACTACTCAGAATCTAAGAAAAGGCTCAGAGACTTTCCTTTACTACCTCAGCACAGGCCTCTTGCTATCCCCCCTGTTTTAGACATTGTAGATGATGTATTTTCAGAGTCCGGTCTGTCTCCTGACTCTTTACCCCCTGCACCTGTTAAGCCAGACAGATACTACAGGGTTCCAGATTCACATAAATTTCTTTATAAAAACCCTGCTACTGACGCAGAAACTATTTCTCAGGGTCCCAAAGGGGTCATGGCTTCCACTGCAACAAACCCTATCCCCTCTGATAGGGATTCAAGGGCACTGGACAGATGGGGGAAAAAGGTTTACACTTCTGCTACTGTGGCTGAGAGGGCTTTAAATTGTCAATTTCATATGCTTAAATATCAGCAATACTTAATGTCACTGCTTAAACAGAAAATATTAACAAATTCTGAATGTGCAGAAAACAAGGAAATGCAGGATTTATTGCATGCAACTGAACAAGTGGGAAGGCATACTTTGCAATGTGGTTTTGATTCTCTGGAGGCCTCTTGCAGGGCCGCTGTTACGGGTTCTGTCATTAGGAGGCATGCTTGGTTAAAGGAACAGAATCTGCCTGATCATGTTAAAGCAAAATTATTAGATGCTCCATTACAGCATGATACTTTGGTGTTAAAGCAGAGGAGGTGTTGAAGAAAATGGAGGACAAAGCAAAGTCCATGCAGACAGTTAAGGATTTCTTACAGGTGCAGCCACCCAGATTTAGCAAGAACTGGCCCACAAAGAATTGGTCCTTTCTGGTGTCAGACAGGCCACAAAGAGGCAGATACAGATGCCCCAGAGGCAGATCCCAACCCCAAGGCTCATACAGATCTAAACAATGGGGTACTTCTACCTCCAAAAGTGGAGAAGACAAATCACAGCTATACAGGAAACAGTCCCAATGACTTTCCTCTGCCAGCACCAAGCACTTATCTTTTGGCAACCCCCTTAGGGGGAAAACTAGCACTTTTTTCACAAAATTGGCACATGATCACCCAGGACAAATGGGTCTTGAATATAGTGTCTCAGGGCTACAGGTTCCACTTTCACACCCTGCCAAGGGCAAAAGGTATGCCAGACCTGCCGTACAATCAATGGGCAGAAGCACAAAAGCAAGTTTCATCCCTCATGGACATGAGGGCCATTCAGCGAGTACCACAGTAAGAGAAGGGACAAGGATTTTACTCAAGACTTTTCTTGATACCCAGAAAGGACAAAGCCTGGAGACTAATACTGGACCTGTCTATTCTAAACACATTTCTGGACGTTCCAAAATTCAAAATGTTGACTCTGCAGCAGCTTCTGCCCATGCTGGGCAAGAAGGCTTGGCTTGTAACTTTGGACCTAAAAGAGGCATACCTGCATGTCCCAATCAGACAATCTTGCAGAAGATACCTCAGATTCATAGCTGGCTCAATGCACTACCACTTCTCTGCACTGCCCTTTGGCTTATCTACTGCACCAGTGTCTTCACAAAATGCCTGGCACCAGTAATTGCATTTTGCAGACAAAGAGGAATTCAAATATATCCTTACTTGGACAACTGCCTTATTCAAGCAGAGAACAAGGACATTCTACTAAAGCATCTGGCTTGTAAAAGATTACTAATTTGCCTAGGGTACACAGTAAACGAAAATAAATCAAAACTAGTACCCTCTCAAGAGATAATATTCCTGGGTGCAAGCTTAAATACAACTGCCCAGATGGCTTATCTCACGCTAGACAAACAAAGGCAACTGACTTCTTACTTCAAAATGTTGGCAACAAAGACCCAGTTATCTGCAAGAAAAATTCTGCAGTCTTTGGGCTTCATGGCATCCTGCATCCTGCTAATTCCATATGCCAGACTGCATATGAGGAAACTACAGTGGTATCTAAAAGTGTTTAGACTCAACATTGCCACAGCCTGGAAACATTAATTACCCTCATTCCCTGCCTGCAACAGGAGTTTCGATGGTGGGCACAGGCCTGTCACCACAACAAGGGACAGCCATTCACTTTACCCACAGCCAGGCAGACACTAACAACGGATGCATCAGATTACGCCTGGGGCTCTACATGGCAGAAAAATGTATTCAGGGCACATGGCCCGCAAGCCAGATGCATCTTCATATCAATCAAAAAGAGATGCTAGCTGTTCAAAATGCCCTGACAGCTTTCAAGGATCTACTTCATCCAGGACAACTACTGATAAAGACAGACAATACTACAGTCATGTGGTACATAAACAAGCAGGGAGGCACACATTCCTACCCCCCTCTGCAGACAAGCCATGACTTTGTGGGACACAGCATTGACTTATCAAGTTCACCTGCAAGCACAATTCCTGCCAGGAAAGATAAATACTCTGGCAGACAAAATAAGCAGAAACCTCATGGATCCCCACAAGTGGAAACTGGATCCACAAGTCTTCAGCATGATAACAAGGAAATGGGGATGCCCAGACATAGATCTGTTTGCCTCTCCTCACAACTGCCAACTACAGAGATTCTGCACAAACACATCACAAGCAAGCATGGAAAGTGGATGCCTTATCCTTCAGCTGGAAAAAACTAACAGTATATGCCTTTCCTCCACTGCCTCTCCTCCCCGAGGTACTCCTAAAGGTCAGACAAGAGAAGCCAAAAATGGTACTGGCCACGCCAGCACTGGTACCCAATCCTAAAGAATTTGTCTCAAGGTCCAGCCTGGACATTGCCTCAAATTCCTCTCTTACTGACCCAACAAAACAATCAGATCCTGCACAGCCAACTCAGGACCTTAAATCTGGCAGCATGGCAGATAATGTAGCCATTCAGAACACTCCTCTCTCCAAAGCTGTGATGGATGTTATTTTGGAGGCCAGGAGGCCCAGTACCAGAAAATCTTATTCAGAAAAATGGAAGAGATTCTGTGCTTGGAACCAGGCACAAGGAATTGACAGGTTTGTTGCAAACATTCCTCAGATTTTACAATACTTAACTGAGATGCTGGACAGTGGCCTATCCTTTTCATCAATTAAGATCCATGCCTCTGACATTTCAGCCCATTACAATATGGAACCACCTATCTTTTCTCAATCTTTAATAAGGCAGTACTTCAGAGGGGCCAAAAACATAAGACATCCAAGGAGAGCACCAATACCTGCATGGGACCTCAATTATGTCTTGGAAAAACTCATACTGCCTCCTTTTGAGCCAGCCTCAACAGCTGATATAAAATTCTTATCCTGGAAAACAGCTCTGCTCCTAGCAATAACCTCTGCAAGATGCGTCACGGAGTTACAGGCACTCATGGCTGTGGAACCTTTTATCATTTTCCATCCAGACAGGGTTTCTCTGAGGACAAACCCGACATTTATGCCTAAGGTGGTGTCCAGTGTGACCCTTAACCAAATCATTCACTTGCCTACCTTTTATCCAAACCCACAGAACAAGGGTGAGAGACTTCTGCATTCTTTGGACATACACAGACAGCTACACTTCTACTTGGACAGAACTAAAGCTTTCAGAAAGACTGAGCAACTTTTAGTGGCATATGCTGCAGGATCACAAGGAAAGGCTATCTCAAAACAGACTATTTCAAAATGGATAGGCCATTGCATTAGTTTCTGCTATTCACAACATGGCAAATCAGTGCCTAAGGACATTAGGCTACATTCAACCAGAGCAGCAGCCTTCCTCAGAGGAGTACCAACCAAAGACATCTTAGAGGCTGGAACTTGGAGTTCGGTGCACACCTTTACAAAGCACTACCACTTACCTCTCTACTCTAAATCCAGAGCAGGCTTTGCCACTGCAGTTCTGCAGGGCCTCATAGCCTCTCCTAATCCTATTTAGCCCTAGCCACCCATCCTCAGCTTTGGGATTCAACCCAAGAGTAATGACTGTAACAGTGAAACACGATCAACATAGTACAGTTGTGTACCTACCATAAATGTAGATGTTCGAGTGTATTCACTGTTGCAGTCCAGGTTACCCTCCCACCATCCCCCTTTCTTTTGCTAGATCTTATCTGTACTTCTATTCTATACAACCTATGTGGTGTATTTGCTTGTAGATGAAGGAAATGGTTACCTTAGTGCATGCATGTTTATTGGCATAATTTTTAGCCTACCCTTTTGGAGGCACTTGACATCTGGGCCAAGAAAAACTGAAGAAAATGGCGTCGGCTGCATCTTTTATACCCCTGGCACACTGACGTCAGGGAAGAGGTGACAGCAACCAACGCCAGACCAAGACTTTGGAATTCAGGCCGACAGCAAGTAGCCTGCCAGCAGGTTAACCCAAGAGTAATGACTGCAACAGTGAATACACTCTAACATCTACATTTATGGTAGGTACACATCTGTACTTTCTGCTGAGTCAGCATAGCAGGAGTATTCATTATGAATGGAGAATACTATATAATTTCATCAGCGGCACCCATTTGTTTCCACTTATATGTATTATTAGCATTGATATTTTGCAATAACACTGGTCTTGTATGAACTGACTGTTCGCTCAGGTTTGCTAGATTGTCTTACTGTAACACATCAGTAGGTTTAGTGGTGTTAATTGTACCATGCCAGATTTTTCAGTTATGGACATTGGAATTGCTTTATCAGCATAGGCAGTATGATTAGTGATGTGTGTGAATGCAAGCAAGGGGCAAGTGTGTGTGTGTGTGTGTGTGTGTGTGTGTGTGTGTGTGTTTGTGAATGCATCAAAGGGCAAGTGTGTGTGTGTGTGTGTGTGTGTGTGTGTGTGTGTGTGTGTGTGTGTGTGTGAATGCAAGCAAGGGGCAAGTGTGTGTGTGTGTGTGTGTGTGTGTGTGTGTGTGTGTGTGTGTGTGTGTGTGTGTGTGTGTGTGTGTGTGTGTGTGCAAGCAAGTGCAAGGGCAAGTGTGTGTGTGTGTGTGTGTGAATGCAAGCAAGGGCAAGTGTGTGGCAAGTGTGTGTGTGTGTGTGTGTGTGTGTGTGAATGCAAGCAAGGGCAAGTGTGTGTGTGTGAATGCAAGCAAGGGGCAAGTGTGTGTGTGTGAGAATGCAAGCAAGAGGCAAGTGTGTGTGTGTGTGTGTGTGTGTGTGTGTGTGTGTGTGTGTGTGTGTGTGAATGCAAGCAAGGGGCAAGTGTGTGTGTGTGTGTGTGTGTGTGTGTGAGAGAATGCAAGCAAGGGGCAAGTGTGTGTGTGTGTGTGTGTGTGTGTGTGTGTGTGTGTGTGTGTGTGTGTATGCTTACTAAGCTGGGAGTGAGAATGCAAGCAAGGGGCAAGTGTGTGTGAATGCTTACTAAGCTGGACATTAATCCCTACGTCACTCGATGGGTTGCCAACTGGCTTACTGACAGAACCCATGCTGTAAAAGTAGCCCACTCCAAATCCAGCTTCTGACAAGTCAGAGTACCTCAAGGGTCAGTCCTGGGACTGCTCTTGTTTGGCATCTACTTCTCTGAAGTACAGGCCAACACTAAGGGATTCTGGCTAACAAAGTTCACAGATTACTGCAAACTGGGAGCCATTATTGAATCCCCAAATGTTCTGGATACCCTAGAAAAGGGCCTTACAGAAATAGATGCTTGGTGCCAGAGCCATGGGCTCAAGCTCAGTGCCAAGAAATGTATAGTTATCCACTTTGGGAAAAAACATGTACCCATTCAGGGACATGCTACACTTAAAGAAATCCCAATCCCTCAGAGCTACACGCTCCAGGGATGTAAACCTTGTCATCACAATAAACAAATGCTGGAGGGATAGGTTCCCGACTCAGAGACTGCCCAGACTCTGGAATAGACTGCCCATACATGTCAAGCAGACCGCCTCTTTGGCCCTTTTCAAACGGAACATTGACGACTGGATGGGAGAAAGAAATTAACCCCAGGGATCACGTCACTTACCCTGCTAGACAGAGGTCCAGGGTAGAAAATAGTGTGGAAGTAATAGCCAGGGAATTGTTATGGCTAGGCTTGTATAAGCCCTAGGGCCGATAGCCTAGTACAAACCTATGAACCTATAGTTAACAGACTGCTATCAGAAGGAAGAAGCCCTTGGGTCATTTTAGCTGTTGCCAAACAAACTTTGTGTCTGTGTGATGAGGGGCAAGTGTAAAAGATCTGTGTGATAAGGGGCAAGTGTGTGCATGTTTGTGTGATAAAGGGCACTCTGCCAGTATCTGTTGAATTTTACAAAACCACTTTATCTCTAAAGCTGTCCTAGCACAATCTGGTAGTTAGATGTAACTTTAAATAAACTATACTGGCATGTTCTTCGTAAACTGAATTGATCAAGTTCTTTTTGTGATTTATGATTTAGTGTTGAATTGTCACTTAATTCCATTAGGTACTGATGTGCCTTTGCTGGGTAATTTTTTCCCTGTGGTTGTGGAACTGTGTAGTTATAAAGACAGGAAGAATTTGATTGTTCCCAGGTGGTGTGGGCATGGTTGCTTAACCCGCCCCTCAAAACCGTAACACCTTTAGTTTTGCAGCCATGTTTGGATGGATTTGGATCAGGGTGATTGCAGTTTATAGGTCTCCTTTTTGCTGGCATTTATGTAAGACCCCTAAAGTGGGAAGGATGAAAGTTTAAAAATAAAACATCTTTCATGAAAGGTCTGAGGTGGAAGACTGTGTATGTGGTTATGCTGATAAGAACTGGAAATTCCTGTGTTAACACTAATGTACAGTAGACAGTTTATTGGACTGTGCTGTAGAAGCTGAATCTGTGGACAGGTTTAGTTGGCTGTGTAAAGTAGGGCTCACTATTGTTGGATTAAAGTATTTTAATAATGTTGTAGGTGGAAAACTGTTCAATGGGTGCATTTCATGTACAATTTGAATGGAGTGGCTTGATGTGTAAGATCTGTGTAGGCATGTGTTTCTGTTTCTGATGTCTGCACAGCCAAAGTACATAATTACTCGTGCATTCCTCGGATCAAGCCTGGGGTCATTCTTGGTGTTGCCAAACAAACTTGTGGTTAGGTGTGTGAAAGGGTGAATGTGTGAGCTGAGTGAGTCTGGTGTGTGAGCTGAGTGAGTGGTGTGTGAGTTGAGTGAGTGCATGTGGGGGTGAGTGAGGGTGGGTGAGTGAGGGTGGTGTGTGGGTGGGTGAGTGAGGGTGGTGTGTGGGTGGGTGAATGTGGGGGAGTGAGTGTGGGTGAGGGTGAGTGAGTGTGGGTGAGGATGAGTGAGTGTGGTGAGTGAATGTGGTGAGTGAGTGAGTGTGGTGAGTGAGTGTATGTGGTGAGGGAGTGGGTGGGTGAGGGAGTGGGTGAGTGGGATGATTGGGTGTGGGTGAGTGTGGTGGGTGGTGAGTGAGTGTAGTGAGTGGGTGTGGGTGAGTGAGTGAGCGGTTGAGTGTGGGTGAGCGGTTGAGTGTGGGTGAGCGAGTTGGTGTGGGTGAGTTTGGTGGGTGGGTGAGAGTAATTGAGTGTGGGTGGGTGAGTTGAATGTGGGTGGGTGAGCTGAATGTGGGTGAATGAGTGAGGTGAGTGTGGGGTGGGAGTGAGTGGTGAGGGTGGTGGGTGGGAAGTATGTGTGGGGTGGGAGGTGGAGGTGGGTGAGGGTGGTGGGGTGAGTGGAGTGGATGAGTGAGTGTGAGTGTGGGTGAGTGTCAGAGTGAGTGGTGAGTGTGATGAGTGAGGTGAGTGGTGAGTGAGGTGAGTGGTGAGTGTGGTGGGTGAGTGAGGAGTGTGGGTGAGTGTGGTGAAGTGAGTGGGTGAGGTGAGTGTGGTGGGTAAGTGTCAGTCTCATTTTTGGATGTAATTTCTAAATTTTGTAAACTTTGTTTTTGTATTGTCATATTGCTTTACATTGCCCTACCAATATGTGACAAATTACAGGCAGAAGCACAGTAACAGCTGCAAAAACTAAGAACATAAATTTGCAATAAGCATGTGTATACATTAATTGCACGTTTTTACATAAGAAGCAGATGTCTGTCACAATTAATCGACAACACTACATCAGATTACAAGTATGCAATACCGTAATTTTTTAAATTATGTCTTAAAAAAGCATGTTGGTGCTGTCATGCAAGTCTATGAAATATTTCATGTTTATAGTGTGTCATTTGTTAGCTATTTAATCAAACGGGAAGGAAAAATAAGTGGGAGTTTGATGCTTTGCAAAACGGTGATTATTCCCAGTGCTATGTAGCTTGGTTCTAAATTTGACAGGAGGAGTGCAACAAAAAAGTGTCCCACTGTAAGGAGGGAAAGGCTGACAAGAAAACAGTACATTACTCTGGTCACCTGCTGTGAGCTGTCAATCACATGCAGACAATGGGTCAAATTACCCTTAGCTCTTTGACAGCTAGGGAAGGTAGGTGTGAAGTGGGAGGGGAGATGCCTTGAAGAACTAGATTTCAGCCTTCACAAAAGAAAGCAAGTTAGCATTTCTAAGAAACAAAAGCAATAAAATGCACTTTTGAGTTCCATTCTGTAGCATTTGCACTGCTTGTGTTTGAAGTAGTCATTGAAAAAGGATAACATTTTAACCAAAAGTAGGGGACTTTAAGACAGCAGTGAATGCCTGTTAAGTCAATGAAGTGACAGCAGCTTAAGGGAAAACGTGGCAGATCTGATGCAATTTTTTTGAGACAAACAATGCATTCTGGGATACTTAGAGGCAGAGTAAACAGTCTGAATTATTTCAAAATGCCAGCCCCCATGTGGTCAGAGTCAGAAATTGCATATAAAAATATCTAAAAAGCTCTGAATAGTCCCAGAGTGCTGTTAAAATGTAGGAAACACCAAACCATGATGAAATAAATATGTTTTTTGAGTCTGAGGGTGCGGTTGTCCTTTAATAGGATTTACTGGTTATTGGGGATGTATTTGTTGTTTTTTTTGAGGGATTTCAGTAAAGCAAAAAGTTCTGTAAGATGTGACATAGGCTCAAATGGAGATGACAAGAAACAACTGCATCAAAGATTAATCTGCCAAAAAGTACATGCACATAAAAGCTAGAACTAGACTTTTAACAAAAAAGCTGTTATACATAAAAGGTGGGAATAATAATATGATGCTTTTTATAATGTATTTGAACATCAATGGTCTCACAGATAAATACAAAAAAGAAAGAGTAGTGAATTTTATTAAAAATGTAGACTGCAAATAGCAGGAGACATACTTGGTACAAACTGAACATGTGAATTTGATAAAGAAATGTTTTCAGGATGGTTACCCAGTGGAATACCTGGGGCAAAGGAAGAGAGGAATACTTATATTAATTGGATTAGGAGCGCCAGTAGTGATAGAACAGGATAAAAAAGACAATAATTGTAGATTTGTAGAACTAAGAGGCTACTGGTATGGAAGAGGATTACACTGGCATGTATTCATATTCCACCAAAGACTGTTATAATGGAGGTTAAGAAAATTTGGGGAGAAATAGATTTCAACAAGGAATATTATTTATACATAGGTGGGGACTGGAATTCAATTTGCAACCGTGAGGATGTGTCTAGGGGGCCCAGAAGGAAAAATATAACAAAGGAAGGTAGATGTTTAAAGATATTTATGAAATATTTGGCATAGAAGATGTGAATTCAGTACTAGGAGTTCAGAGTGAATTTACATATTATTCCCCAAGATACAAAAACTGGGCTAGGCTAGGCAGAATTTTCATGTCACAGAACATGTGCATTTAATTGAAGGTATTGATACACACCCAATAACTTACTTCAGATCTTGCACCAGTAATAACTAAAATAAAAACACAGGGTAATGTAATAAAAATGCAACACTGGCACTTTTCCATCTCTCTGTTGAAAAGAGAGGAATTTAAGGAATGGGTAGTGTAGATTATTTAGAAGCTATTAGAGAAAATAGAAATGTCTTCTGAAAATGTAGCTAGGGAGTGTAATGAAATTAAAGAGGAGTTTAAAAATAGGGTGGAAATAAAATAAGGGAGATCTGGTTAAGAAGTGACAAGAATTGTGTAGAAGGACTGACATGTTAAAGTATTGCAAAATAGGGGGAACCTCACAGAACAAGAAGAGGCACAACTGCAGAATGCTGAACAGAAAATAAGGGACTACCTCAGTAATATGCATCAGTTTAGAAAGATTGCTGTTAAGCAACTGTTTTTTGATTATGACTCTAGAGCACAAAAACTTGTAGCACAACAACTCAGGCAACAGAAAGTAGAAAGGACTTTCAACAAGCTGAGAGAGCCTATAACAAGGAAGATAACAAGGGATCCTGTAGAAGTATTAGAAACAATTCGGAAATTATATGAAAGTCTGTATAAAGCAGAGAAATATGAAAATCAAGAGAAGGTACAAATGAAAATGTTTATGGAAGAATTAAATATGCCAAGGTTAGAGGTAGAGGAGGCTCAATTAATAAAGGTTAGGATAGGAGGAGATGAGATAAAAATGTTGATGTGTAACCAATCTAGAGTAAAGTCCCCAGAAATAGATGGTATTTCTGTGGAAGTTTGGAAACTAGGAGGGAAAAAACTGATAAAGATCTGGAAGGTTATGTTTAACAGTATTATAAGAGGAGGAGGATAACCAACATTTTGGAAGAAAGCGATGGTAGCTGTTTAACTAAAGAGGGTAAAGATCCATCAGATCCAGCTTCATACAGTTCCATTTCAGTACTAAACCATGATTATAAAGTGTTTGTCTATAATAGCTAAAAGAATAGCAAAAGTGATGCCAAAATTGATAGATGTAGATTGATGTGGTTTTGTGGAGGGGAGGCAAACATTTGGCAACATTACCAGAACACTGATGATCCCGAGTGAAGCAGAATGTAAAGCAACACCACTGTTGTTGGTGGGTCTTGATGCAGAAAAATCATTTGCATTCAGAGTAATGGAAGCATTTGCATTCCCTGATAAAATTATAAGGTTGATTAGGAGGATATATGAGGAATTAGAGACGAAAATTCAAGTGTGTGGGGTCCTCTCTGATAATTTATGTTTGAACAGAGGAACTAGATAAAGGTAACCTCTTTCCCCTTTGTTGTTTGCATTATATTTAGAACCACTGGCAAAAAATATAAGGGACTCAAATTCAAGGCTATGATTGGTATGATAGTCAGGAAAAGCTGGCTGTACATGCAGATATTATTTTATACCTGATAAAACCAGAAAAAAGACATTACAGTGTTGTGGAACATATTGAGATAGTTTCAGATCTTTTCAGGATACAGAATTAATGATGCTAAACAAAGGCAATAGAGTTAAATTACATACCTACACATGAATTGGTTCAGCAATATCCATATTTATGGGGACATGATAAAATGAAGCATTTAGGAGTATGGATTAAAACTGATCCCAGTATGGCAGCTAAGGATATGTGGGAAATGACTAAACAAAAGATCATACAAAAACTGAGAAAATGGAAGCTCTGTTATATGGATATTGATAGAAAGATGCAAGCAGTTGAAATGTTTGGTACTTTTCTGTTAACAGGGGAGCAGGCAAACTGTGTTTAGGCGTGGCAATGATAGCTATCCACACACGTTTTTCATGTGAGATTTTGTCACATTTTTTGTGTGACATTTGTAGTCGATGCTGATTTCTGTCATGTAACGTGTATAGTAAAGACACAGTTAAGTGTAAATATTTGATGGGAGGAGCAGACGGCAGTCAAGGCCCTGCTGTGGTCCTAGCATACGTAGCAGCATCTGATCCCTAATCGAAATTACTTGGGACATAGTGTTTAACAACTTTACTGAACCAGACCCCCCCCCCCAAAAAAAAAAAAAACACTATTATAAATCAGTTGGACTTTGGCAATGGAGATGCCATCACACACAAACACACACACAACGTTTGTAATGAGAACATTTGGTCGGATTACTGGCAATGAGTCTCACACACAATCACTCACTCAGAAGACACAGTGTTATAAATCAGGTGAAATTTGGGAATGAGAACATCTCTTGTGGTAATAACTCTTAACTGTCCAAATCTGTGGCTTTCTATCAAGTCAATGAGAATTGAAGTCAGTAGATAATGGCAGACAGACATTTGAGTTTCAGGCATGGCCGGCCTTAGGCATAGGCCAACTAGGCGGCCGCCTAGGGCGCCGCTGTAGCAGGGGTGCTTTTCCAATATTTATTTGGTGTAGGTAGACCAGGTTGGGGGCAACTGGGTGGTGTGGGGGGGGGGCGCTGTGGAGCCCTTTTGCCTAGGGCACTAGCTGACCTAAGGCCGCTGCTGGTTTCAGGGTTCACACATATCCTTCTGAAAATGCACGGCAACGCAAATATTCTATCAATATTCGAAGTTTAGAAGAGCAACATTTACAATTTCTCCCTATTTTTGTCCCTTGTTTCGTCATTATTTTGGACTTTGTCCAGATTTCTTTTGCTAACAGGTTGACAGGTGTTCAGAGAGGACTGATAACACTAACCACCACTGTTAAATATAGGCATTTTACTGCTTCTGGAATGCATGCTGTTACAAATCTAATTGTTCTGAATGTTTGTAAAGTGGATGATAGCAAAAATGAAAATGCGTTCTTAATTTTTGCGTTTTTTTCCAGTAGTAATTTGAGCTTTGCAACCCTTTTCTGAATGAGTATCGTGAAAGAACTGTGATACATTATGCACATGGCTAAATATATCAAATAAATATATTTTGCGACAACATTTATGTTTTGTGAAGACTGCTGCCCTGTTAATGGAAAAGTACAAAATGTTTTTAGTCCCTTTCATTTTATACACAGATCAGGCATATTTTTATCAACCAGAGGAGAAGTTATGAATAACAATTAATAAAGAGCTGAAGGATTTTATAGGAAGGGAAGGCAGCAAGCGGTCAAGTGTAATAAGCTTATTCTTCCAATAGAGCAAGGCAGATTGGCTTTACCCAATTTGAAGGGGTATTTCAGAGCAACACAGTTAAGTCTCCTATACATAGCACAAGCAGAAAACTATAATTCAAAGTGAGAAAGAGATGATGATGAAACCAGAAAGCTCAAGAAAAAAGGACAGATTGGGATTTTGGATGCAGATTCTTAGGGAGAATAACAATAATCATACAGAATATTATATTCATAAAGTAGCAGAAAGTATTCTAAGAACTAAGCCAACACAGGAATGGAGAAAGGAGATTCTGCAGAGCGAAATGACTGCCATTAGGGTTACAGACAATAGGCAAGAGGGGGCTGGAATTTATTGGAGGAAACTGGCAAATGAACCAAGGTATTGGGAGCAAATGACTAGAGAGGGAAATGTGATAGAATGGGAAGATGCCAAAAATGTATTTGGACTGCAGGTTATCGATCACCTTCCCTAATAAGGATTGATATCAGAGTATAGGCAAAGAGAAAGTAATGGGGGGTCCTAAATGAAAGACCAACACTGGTAGAGGTTTTACTAGAATCTAGAACAGAAGTTGCCTTTAAGAAAGGAATAATTAGTAGAGCATATAAAATATTGCATGATAACCATAAGAATTAATCAGAGGAGGTTAGAAAGGATTGGGAAGAGAGATTGGGTAAGCAATTCACAAAGAAACAATGGGATATATATGTATGTCTCTCAAATATGCAACAAACTTTAGAAGATTTAAGATCTTTGCTTATAAGTGTTTACATAGGTATTTTTATACCCCAAATAGACTGCAAAGAATTTTTGCTCAGTTAGACAGCACATGTTGCAAGTGTGATGGGGAGGAAAGAGGTAACTGAGAACATATCTTCTGCGAGTGTAATGAGTTGACAAAAGTTAAAGATTCCCTGCAGACTACTCTGTTAGAGATGCTGGGAGAACAAACTGGTGTAAGTAAGGCAATTATTTTTTAAGCTATGATACAAAATCGGAATTGCCTAGACATGGCAAGGGCTTGCTGAGTCTAATAATCATGGCTGTCAAAAATAGCAGTCACTAGAAAATGGAAATCGAAGTCTAAACCAACTTTACTAGAAGTAGTGCTATAGTAACAGAGATGAAACAACTGGAACTGGGTTCTTTAGAAGGAGTAGGAACAAATTATATTGTAAAAAAATGGGAATTGTGGGAACAATACATGCAGAGGAGGGGAGGAAGAAGGTTTAAAAGAAGGCAGGATTTGAATGAGCTATGTAATGTTTCACTGACAATGACTGGATATATTATAAGTGATATTTAATATTTGCAGCTAGCGTTGTGTCAGTATGGTTTGTAATGTATAATGTTTGCAACTGAAATTATGTTGGTATGATTTATTTTCATTTATATAAATGTAAGATTGTCTATGTCATACGTGATGATTTAATGAAGATGTTTCTTGTTTAAAAAAAATTGTGACAAGTTCTTTCTTGGGATGTGTAATAGTCAACACCTCCATGCCTTTCTGAAACAGTCTGTTTAGTAAAGCATAATTTGCAAAAGTTTCAGGATGTAGCTGTTTTATGTCACCATGCAGTATATCATAGCTTCAGGCATTGTGTAGTTCCCTCACTCTGTTTTTTTTTGTAGGTATCACTACAGAACTTGTAGGAATTCAAACCGTAGTATGGATATTACAAATTAAATCATTAAAGTTTTCATTTCTCATTGTTTTTTTACAGGCAACAGTGACCACTGTGGATCTCAGGAGAAGCTGCTTCTTGATGGACAGGGACTGATCGAACACTCTCCACGTGACTCTGGCTGCTATGATGGCAACGATAACCCTGTGAATGGTAATGCCAGCAGTGAAGTTATGTGTGATACTGATGTACTTTTTGTAGTCTGCTTTACTTCATCTGCAGCAGTGATTCGTCATGGGGCAACACTTTGCCATGCTTATCCTTCTGTATTTAACCACTTCTGTGGCTTCCTACATCTATTGCATACACAAATTCAGTTATATTTCCATGGTTTCATGTTTACTTAGCAGGAAGTAACTTATCAGCTTTCCACTATAAGTGTTAAAAGTTTAGTACTACAGAATGCCTGTCTACTCTGTCCTGATGCCATTTTCCTAACTTTGTTTCCAGTAACAAAACATTTAGAGAACTATGTACCAAGTACTTATTGATCACTAAAAGAAACTGCTTTCACAATCGTGCTGAGCAGTAACCTTGCAGGAAAGCATCCAGACTGTAAAAAAGTTAGGTTGTAAATGAAACCTTTCAGTAGTACTTGGAGAGCAGTCAGGTACACCACACAGGTGGATGCTTTGTTTTAGTTTACTGTCATTCACAAAACATTCTGTATGTGATTTGTGTCACTTATACAGCCTTGATAGTAACATTTCTGCAATGTAGTGAGAATTCCGTAGCATAACACTAACATTTATATCATTCCTCATCTTCTAGTCCAAGGAAGAGCACATGTAAATGAGCTCACTGTGATTACATGGCATTAAGTACACAACGTCTTCACTCCATCAGTGCTAGCTTGCATGGATTATAGATTTTCAGCCCATGCATCCTTCTCCTGGATCTGTGTCCATGTTTGGAATTTTAGATCCAGGTGGTCTGGCAGTACTGCCGTATAGGCTGTGTCCATGATGCTGTTACACAGCCCTGGTCCCATGCTTCAGGGTGTGTCCTCATCACCCTCCAGTGTGTTGTGAGATTGAGATGCTCTGGTAGTGTCATCTTACTATGCTTCTTCAAACCATCACAGGTTTACATTTGCAGCTGGCATTTGATTTAGGGACATCTGACTACACATGCATCACTACAAAGCCAGGATGTTATAGTTAAGGAGTAGTTAGTAGCTGTGAACACTGAGGTAGTTGAATACCAGTACGTTACTAGAGTCTTGCAGTTTCAAATTTGTGTTGGGGGTTAGGTTGCACAGATTGAGAGTTTTAAGTTTCTTTCAGCAGTGTCAGTTTTGGAGCAACAGCGCTGTTTGTTTACTTATTTGACATTTGTGACCAGGTTGGTCCAACTGAGCTCAAGCCCATTTTCAGTGGAGACCTGAGGACTTATACAGTTATATAAAAAATAAGCAAAGTAAAAATAAACAGAGAGACAAAAAGTGAACATTGGCAGGATATGACCATTTACAAATTTGAGAAATCCAAAAAAAAAAAAATTATAAATGTAGTTATGTTACATACCATAAACCAACAAATGAGCAGTGACTATATACATGTTCATATTACATAAAAAATTGGGAGTGAAGCTGTAACAGGTAAAAGTCATATTTTTTTATTTTATTTAACATTTGTTAACTGGGAAAGTCCAACTTGGAACAAAGCCAATTTTTAAGAGAAACCAGGAGAGAAATGCTCCAGATGCATGTCTTTGTAACATGGGAGGAAACTGGAGCACCTGGAGGAAGCCCACACAAATTCAAGGAGGACATGTAGACTCCACACAGAAGGCACCCCTGCCGAGAATTGAACCAGAGAACCTCTTGCTGTGAGGCGACAACAGTACCACTGCGCCGTGAGCAAGAAATTAGGAGCAGATGATAGTGGTAAGGGTTTACATGGGGTCATGACAAGGGCATATCCACGATTTAGCTAGAGAATTTTTTAGTTGTGTGTAATGCATTTTATGTTGAGTGGGACTTTGTTCCAATCATGAGACAATGTTTGTATAATATTTCACCAATAGTTCTACTGGGTTTGTATATTTGTAGAAGAAGTTGATCTGTGCTATGGAGTGCACACATAGGGGTGTAGTATGACACAAGATTAGATAGGGAGGGGCAGGCTTAGGGTTTGTTGAGTAAGAAGTGAGTTATGTGGAGTTGTGAAAGTTGAAGTTGATGGGAGAATTCAAGCCACTGTAGGTTCTTTAGTGCCAAGCAGTAGTGAGATATGTGGTAGGTTTGCAGCAAATTTTGCGATTTTATTGTATGTCTGTTCCAGCTTAGTAATTAATGAAGATTTGTAAGGATTGGAGCAGCATATAGTAGTCTTGGAAGTAGATAAGCTTGTGCCAAGGAGAGTCTAGAGTTGGGAATTTTTTGTTCTTATAAAGGAAACCCAGTTTTTTTTATTGGATTGTTGGGCCTGGAGGTCAAATTTTAATTGATCATCTATTATCATTCCAAGTAGCTTTGTGTGGGATTCTATAATTAATGATGGTTTATTTAAGGATGAGATGGCAAAGGTGGGTTGGAGATGTGAAAGTGATTTTGGAAAAAAAGAGAAAGTGTAGTCTTTTTAGAATTTAAAATAAGCTGATTTTCGGTGAGCCATCTGTCTACACAGAGAGAAGAGAGTTTTGGCTAAGAGTGTGAAGCTGAGAGATAAGAGTAGATGGGTGCAGAATCATCAGCATGGTGAAATGAGAGAGGAGTGATAGCAAGATGTGTAGAGGTCGTTAGTTTAGGTGTTGAATAGGAGGGGTCCCAGGATGGAGCCCTGGGAAACACTTGTAGGGATGGGTTGGAAGGGGGAACAGGAGGACTGTCATCTGACAGATTGCATTCTGTTTGAGAGATAGCTGGAAGTTGAGAGGTTAAGGTTGGTTAATTTGGTTAGGACTTTAGAATGGGATACCATGTTGAAGGCTTTTGACAGGTCTAAGAATACACATGAGACGAGTTTGTTATTATCAAGGGCTTCAGCTCTTGTATGAGTGAAAGATAGAAGGGCTGTAGTAGTACTATGGTTTGGAGAGAAACCATGTTGGGTAGGAGTCAGAAGGTTTTCTTGGATAAGACATTTGAGTAGCTGTGTGTGTATACATTTTTCGAAGATTTTTGATAGAGGGGAGAGAATAGCTGTGTGTCTAAGGTTAGATGGATCACTGGAGTTGCCTCTTTTGTGTAGGGATATAGCATAGAAAGATTTCCAGCTATCAGAAACAATGGTTTTACAAATTGATCTATTGATAAGTGTGGAGACTGGATAGGCTATAGAGTCAGCTGCAAGTTTGAGAAAGAGAGGAGAACATCAGCAGAAGGAGAACATGGTTTTAGTTTTTGGAGGAGAGATTTTATATAGGTGGTGGGGATAGGTTTAAGAGAGAAGAGGGTTTGGTTAGAAGGTGTCTGGGAGGGGATAGTAGAGTTGGAGTTCTGATTAGTGTCAGTCAGTTTATGGATAGTATCAATGAAGAAATGATATAGGAGAGAAGCAGTGTCCTGTGCTAAATTGTTAGGGTATGGATTAGGAGTTTGAGGGCTTCCAAGGTGCAGGATAGAGTTGATAGTTTTCCAGAAGTTTTGGGGATTAGAGTGATAGCTGGTTTGGGCTTTATACCAATTATTTTCTCATCATTGTAGATCTGTTTTTTGTGTTGTTCCTGAGTTTTTTGTGTTGTTTGAGTCCTTTAAAAATTTGATGGTGAGTAGGGATTTGGATTTTAGTCATGTTTTCCCAGCAGAATCTCTCTCTCTGATGCATAAGGGAAAGAGTATCTTTTGTAAGCCAGGGGACATAATCTGATTTTGTCCTGATTTTACAAAGGGGTGCTAGAGAGTTTCTGTCCGTCTTTATAAAAATGAGGTCTGTATAGTTGTGGAGAGAATCATTGGGTATAGATGAGTAGGTGGTCGCTTAAGGTATCAGGAAGTGTTATTTCATAGTCATTAACCAGTTGGGGTAGATTCCTTGTCACTCAGGACTGTGTTCATTTTTTATTTTTACACAGATGTTTATACTTAGCCGTATGCCAGCCAGGCTAACTGTTGGATGTTATTCCTTGCCCAGAGCCCCTTCCCCTAATGGTGTAATCTCTTTAGAGTGCATTTCATGGCATATAAGCTACAGTAATAACTGATGCATAACGTACAGTATGTATGTATATGTATATGGGTCTACTTAGGTTCATAGGTAGATACTAGGCTATCTGCCCGAAGGCATTTATAAGCCTAGCCGGAATGTGTTGGCTTTCGTCGCCCCCTTAGATTAGTTCCCTTTGCCTCCGTCCAGCAGAGCCACTGACTTCTATTCGAACTTTCAAAATGTCAACTTTCTTATGGTAGAGACCATAAGATCGAAGTTTTAAAACTTCACTTCGAAATGTAAATAAAAAAAAATAAAAACAAAAAAATCTTTTTCTACATTTTTGCAGGAGGAAAGCCCCCCTGGACCTCCTGCTAATTAAATATACCAACTCCGAGATCACACTACAGTGAGGAAAATGGTCAATATACCATTCTGTTCTGTATGTTGATCTCCATTTAAACAGTTTGAAGTTTCAAAACTTCGATTTTATGGTCTCAACCATAAGAAAGTGGACATTTTGAAAGTTCAAAATTTAGAAGTAGACCCATGTATGTGTGTGTGTGTGTGTGTGTGTGTGTGTGTATATATATATATATATATATATATATATATATATATATATATATATATATATATATATATATATATATATATATATATATATATGTGTATATATATATATATATATATATATATATATATATATATATAGAGAGAGAGAGAGAGAGCGAGAGAGTAAGTAAAAACTACAAGAAAAACCTATCCAAGCTAGAGTTTTCACTGTGTGATACCTTAACCCCCCTGGGTAGAGACCTATGGGATATATTACTCTCCCCACCAGGCAAACAAAATTAAGTTCTTTAATCCATTCAGGCATGTCCAAGAGCCAGCTCCCAGTGAGTTCTCCTGTGCACATGATGAATTTGGGTATCCTGAGGCAATGTCACAACTGCCTCATGTACACAGACAAACCCTCTCCTCCTACCACAAGACACCAAAATCTGTGAGAGATGCACTTACATAGCTAAACTTGAGGCAAAGCTCTCTCCAGTCACAACTGGAATTGGCAGTCAAGAGGAGAAGATACCAACCTGCAGCACACCACTTACTACACATAGACCCACCATACATGCAAATGCTAACCCCACACATAGATACAAAAAGACATATTCGGAGGCTCTAAATCATCATCTATGGAAACAACAGAGACCTTCAAAGCAGACACGCAAGCGAACCACAGCCCCTAAGGCAAAACACCATACCAAACACACTTGTAATAGGTGACTCCATAGTCAGGCACACCGATGTCCCTCTCACCAGGCTGGATAAAGAGAAGGTCACTGTCAGTTGCTTATCGGGCACCAGAATCCGCCACATTACCCACGCATTCGGGTCACTCCACAACAAGTACAGATACGACTCTGTCATTGTCCATGTTGGTGTGAATGACCTGAGACGTACCTCCCTGGACCACATGAAAAGGGACATAGAAGAGCTCTCTCATTATGTAATCAAGGCAGGTATGACCCTAGCCCTGAGTAGCATCTTACCCTCACCAAGTATGTTACCACAGTACAAGAAAAAAATTATAAATTTCAACAATTGGCAAAGTTTTTGGTGTCATTCAAAGGGGATCCAGTATCTGTCTGCCTGGGATGACATGCTCGACCAGCCTTGATGCTTCACCAGAGATGGCTTGCACCTGTCACCCCTGGGATTCAGTATACTGGCAAAGGCTCTTGCCACCCCCATAGTGCCTTTTTTAGGCAAGGCTCAAAAAACAAATCCACCACTGTAACAAGTACTAAATAATAAACTGAGGGTCATGCTGCTAAATGCTAGGAGTTTAAACCTCAAAATGCACTCTCTCGAGGTACTCCTCAATATGGAGAACATCGATGTTTGAGAAGTAACTTAGACCTGGTTCAAGGCTCAAGAGAGCATCCCAGTGATTCCAGGTTACAACTCATACCACACATTTCGGCTGCAAAACCCGGACCAAAGTACAAAGGGAGGAGGCGTATCCATATTCTTCAAGGATAACCACACCTCCAGACTAGTTGCAAAGTAAGATGTCTCACAGATCATCCAAGTGCAACTGACAATGGGCAAAACTGCAATACAGATTGTAGCTTGCTACAGATCACCTATCCCTGCCCCAGGACACTCAGTCCACTTTCCTTGAGGTGTTGGAAAATATGAGGGTCCAACCAAACACCCTTATACTAGGTGATTTCAATTACCCAAACATCAATTGGGAAAACTACAAAAGTACTAATACATTTGCTCAGCGCTTCCTGGAGTACATTAACTCCAATGCTCTGGACCAGCTTGTAAACACCCCCACAAGAGGTAAAACTATACTGGACCTGGTCATCACCAACATGGGGAACAAATGCTCCACACCTGTGGTAAACTCCTCATTGGTCAGATCAGACCACAAACTCATCACCCTAGATATCAACATACCACCCCCATCCTCCGTCCCAAAAGGAAACCATGGTGAAAAACTTCTCCAAAGCGAACTTTGTGCTACTCAAGACAGAGGTGGCAAACTTTGTTACTCCCACGCAGAATGTCAATATGACTGAATCTGCTGTATCCTACACAAAAGCACTCTACAAGCACCTACATGAGTACATGGACCATGCTGTCCTGAACAAGACCAAGACCCAATCCTCCAGAAAAAAGAAACCAGTCTGGTGGACCCTGGCCATAAACAAGCTCTGTAATAGAAAGAAGAAATTACTGCAAAAAAAAGTAAAAACCCAGGAATAGAGGGGCTCCCTGACCAACCTTAGCAACAAACTAAGAACCCTCATAAAAAAACTAAGGCGAGCTATGAAAGAAAAATTGCAACAAACAGCAAAGACAATCACAAAGCATTTTTTAGCTATGTCAAAAACCTTAGTAGCAACTCTTAGATCTGCTCCGAGCTACAGCATAATGTTTCAAAATTCACAGAACCAACTTATATCGCCAATATATTGGCAGATAAGTTCAGTGCAAACTTCACCCCACCCTCTTCCCCCAAAGGGCTCATATCCATACCAGAAGATTGTGCTGCCCCTAAAATCACAGACACCCAGGTGAAAACAGCACTCTCTAAGGCAAGAAACACAGCATCCATGGGACCAGACAGCATTCCAGGCTGTGTGCTGCATGAGCTCCAAAATGAATTAACTCCTCACCTTAATACCATATTTAACCACAGCCTCACTTCAGGCTCTGTGCCCACAGAGTGGTGCATGGCAACAATGATCTCACTCCACAAAGGAGGTGCAACCACTGATCCTGGGAATTACTGCCCCATCAGCCTGACAAGTCTCGTCTGCAAGGCCATGTAGCACATCATCATGGAACTCATAAACGACATTGGGAACCTACAAACCCTGGACCCCACCCAGTTTGGGTTTGTGAAGGGAAGGTCATGTCTCCTAAGTCTGGTTGACTTCTTCAGAATGGTCACTAAAGCAATAGATGAGGGAAAGGTGGTTCACACAGCATACCTTGATCTTGCAAAGGCCTTCGATACCATTCCCCACTCAGAAATTATAGACAAACTCACCAACGTAAATATAAACCCCTACGTAACAAAATGGGTTGCAAACTGGCTCACTGATAGAACCCATTCAGTGAGAATAGGAAACGCTAGATCTGACTCTATTGCTTTAGTGACCATTTTGAAGAAGTCAACCAGATTTAAAACCCAAACTGGGTGGGGTCCAGGGTTTGTAGGTTCCCAATCGTATGAGTTCCATCCATGATGTGTCATGGCCTGCCTTGCAGACGAGACTTGTTGTTGCTGATGGGGCAATAATTTTCAGGATCAGTGGTTGCACCTCTCCTGGAGGAGGTCATTGTTGCCATGTACCACTTCAGCTCTATAGCTTCTGAATGTCCATGACTTTTTCCTTTTTCAGTCATTATGGACAGGTTCAGACCAACAAAACTAAACG
The DNA here is from genome assembly GCF_019279795.1 of Protopterus annectens. NCBI lineage: Eukaryota > Metazoa > Chordata > Ceratodontiformes > Protopteridae > Protopterus > Protopterus annectens. The sequence continues at coordinate 1,732,391,059 of NC_056725.1, forward strand.
TTACTAGCTGCGGACATGCATGTTTCTGCCTTCTTATGACCTCATCAGCACAGCATAAGTGGACTGTTTAGCTATACTTAGAAACGCATGGTCTTTAAACCCAGCTGATGTCCATAACCATTAAGGCATCTGCAAGATATCTCAACTAAAGAGCAAAACCAAAAAGTAAAAAGGTAACAGAGACAATCCAATTAGTAAAAACTATAAGGGAAACCTAGCCAAGCTGGAGTTTTCACTGTGTGTGATACCTTAAGCCCCCCTGGAATAGAGGCCCATGAGATATAGCATCATAGGAAGTTACTAGGCTATTAGCCCTGAGGCCCTTATAAGCCTAGCCAAGAATTTAGCCCATATTCCAACTAGTCAGCACCCGATGCCCCTGTCCAGCAGGACACAGGTGAAATTCCAGGGGTGCATTTTCTGTTCCCCATCCAGTTATCCAGGTTGCCATTAAAAAGGGTTAATGAGGTACTCTGCTTGACATGGAGAGAGATTCTGTTTTGGAGAAGGGGAGTGTCTGGGATACAAATCTGTCCTGCCAAAAAGTCATATTGATGTCACAGACCAGGTTGAGGTCACGCGTGTGGGTTACTTGATTGGAACTTAACTTGCAGATATGCAGCAGTCCCATCAAGGCAGGATCTGAAATTGTTTTTTATGCCAGACTGAGATCACCTCTGAGGAGTCTGTATGTGACTGAGTAGAGGGACAGGGCTTTTTTCCTGTCTGTGTAGGGTAGATGCGAGGCCCTGGATTCTGCTGGTGAGGAACCTCCATGGTCTGTCCAGCTGCCGGATGTGTTTTGTGAGGTACATGCAGAAAGGGGCATTTTACTCAATAATGGGCCTTATAAGGGAAGAATATTAGGATATTATGACCTCCTTGTCCCTGGATGAGATGCACTTACTAATGAGGTGGGCCATGTAGAATGCTTTCTGTACAATGGAGGCAGTATAGTGGTGAAACGTCAGTTTGATATTAACCTGGGTGCCCAAGTCCCTCACGACTGACTGTGTGCTTTGGGACCTTGTTATTAATGCAATAATTTGTGGAGACGTCACCGTCACCAAAGGGATGATGATGCATTTTTTGACATTCAGTTTTAGGCCATGTTTCTGGCACCAGTCATTTGTTTAGGTGAGACCCTCTTGGTGGATGTCCACATCACTAGGGGAATTGATGACAGTGCCCAGTTTGCAGTCATCTACAGACTTTATTCAGCCATAGCCCACTGGTTTTGGCCTGCACCTCTGAAAAGTATATCCCAAACAACAGAGGCCCCCAAGACCAATCCCTGGGGTACACCACTCATTACGAGTCTACTGCTTGAGGTGGTTTCCCATATTTTGACTAAGTTGATTCTACAGTGAGCCAGTTTGCTACCTATCTGGTAACATGGATTGATGCCTAGTTGAGAGAGTTTATCTGTTGCACTTGAGTGGGGAATAGTATCAAAGGCTTTGGCCAGGTCAGGGATGGTGATGTGTACAGTCTTCCTTTCGTCCATGGCTTTGGTGACTTTCTCAAAGAATTCAACCAAATTTAACAGGCATGACATCCCCTTGATGAAACCAAAATGTGTGGGATCAAGTGTTTGGAGGTTGCCAATGTCCTTTTTAATGAGGTTCATGATATGTGGCCTTGCAGATCAGGCTAGTTAGGCTGATGTGTCTGTAATTTCCTGGATCGGTGGATGCTCCACCTTTGTGCAGAGGGATGAAAGTGGCTTTCCTGCATTTGCCGGGGATGAAGCTGGTACTCGGGCTTTGGTTGAATGGGGTACCTAATGGTGCTACAAGCTCCTGCCTGAGTTCATGTAGGATACAGCCTGGGTTGTAATCGGGTCCGATAGAGGCTCTATTTTTTGCCATTGAGAGGGCAGTGATGACTTGCTCCCTAGAGATAAGGGGAGGGGTCAGGTGCTGGGGATATCCTGGTTTACTAATGGGGAGGAACAGAGGGGTGAAGTTTTCACTGAACCTGTCTGCCAGCAGGTTGGCTATATCTGTGGCATTTGTGTATGTGGTGTCCTTGACCACAAGTTTTGAGCAGATGTGTGTGTTCCCTTTGAGACTGTGGACGTATTTGATGAAGGCCTTATGATAGTCTTTAATAGATGTGGCTAGTTTGGACTCAAAATATTTTTGGAGGATTTCACTAGTGCTCTTATTTGCTTGTTCAGGCTAATGGGCGATTGGTTCCAGTTCGGCACCTGCTCCTCCTTGGTCCTGGACAGCAATTTTTTTCCTTTTATTATAGAGTTTATTTATTGCAGATGTCCACCAGGCAGGTTTACTCTTCTTTGAGGAGGAGGATTTTGTCCTGTTGAGTATTCCTGATTCCATGCAGCTATATAAATGCTTGTATTGTACTTTCATGTAGGTTTGGACATTTGTGCCAGTTTCTACGGAGGGGGAGGGGTCAAAACTGTCTATATGACTTGATCACACCGTAAGGAAGTGGAGCTAGAAAGAATTAAATCCTATATCCTTGCCCTCACTGTAGGAAGCAGCTCTTTAAGAGCTTAGACCATTAATCCTCTGCACTAACTGCCAGATGTCCCCTTAAGGACATCGTGTTTCAGCTGTATTGCTTTTGAATGTCCGTGATGTTTTCCTTTTTAAGACTTTATGGACAGATTCAGGCCAACAAAGCCAAATGCCACTAGCTGGGGCATGCACGTTTTGGCCTGAGAGAGAGAGAATATGAGAGAGAGAGAGCGGGGGAATCATGCCCATTTTGGATTTGCAGTTGATGTTCACTTCCCAAAATATGTCATAGTTAAGGGATGCCACAACACTTCTACATCTAGTTACCAAAACTTTCATTTCCATATCCTTCAACCTGATATATATCTAATGAGGATGTATTTAAGGACATGTTTAGGTACTTTTAAAAGGTGTTAATATGGCATCTGCTTGTATAATAGTAGCACTGTCTGCTAGCTGTGCAATTTTTTTGCATTCTTTGACAGGCCTCTAACTGGAATATTATCGATTTCCCAGTTAACCGAAATGGTGCCATCTCTGTTAACTGTGAAATCAAGTCTTCTCAATTATTCACAATAATGTTATCATGGAAACCTAAACCTGACCCGAGCCCTACACATTACCTTATGAAAAATCCTTTCCCTTACAGTACCACTACAGAGGACACACATACCCACCCCCTCGCATAACCACATGCATTGCGCATTAAATTTCTCCTCTTACCTAGCCCTAACCCTAATCTGCAAATATTGTCATTAATACTCCTATCACTAGTTCTGAAAATTCCACTGTATACAAAAGTTTTGTCATCAGTAAACAAACCCCACTTGCCACATGCAAAGAAAACTGGCACAAACTAAGCAATTTTGATGTTTTCAGCAGTGACATTTCTGCCATATGACATTGCAGTCTTTTGAAAAAAAAGCACATTTGTTCAAAGTAGATAACAGTTATTTCAACTAATCGAATGGTAATATCTATCTTAAGGAGAAAATAACTGCAGATAACCCACAGGACAAATGCTCCGTCGTAAAGAAGATAAATTGTGCTCAAAATTATAAATGTCACAATGAAGCAGCAAACCAGGCAGTCCCATTAAGATTAAAAACATACAAAATGTTTATTGTAGATAACAGAATAATGAGCGCTTTCTCTAAAGAGCTTCTTCAGACCATAAAACATTACTAATAAAGTGCAGTGCTTTTGAACCTGTGAATTTTAATAAAAAGCACTGCACTTTATTAGTAATGTTTTATGGTAATATTTTGTATGTTTTTAAACTTAATGGGACTGCCTGGTTTGCTTCGTTGTGACATTTATAATTTTGAGGTAATATCTATCTGTCTATGTGTATACATACACACACACACACACACACACACACACACACACACACACACACATGTACACATGCATTTTATGATAAATTTGTATAACTTTTTTTGATAACTGGAGGAACAAAGGGATGCACTGTGTGTGTTTATGTATACCATATTCTGACAGTTTTTGCTTTGTTTACATGCATTACTTAAAAATTTGTATGTGCACACTTCGTTTGGCTTGCCCACTGGGAAGATAACTGTATTCCGCCAGCTTAAAGAACACACTGTCTTCTTGGACTGGCTTCCCATTAATGTGGTAGTTTATTCTTGTGAGCCAGGTTTCCTTGGAAAAAGTCTGTATTATCTTAGGCATATAGTTAATAAAAGGTTTTTTAAACATGTGCTTTTTCTGTTTTCATTTCCATATGATTTTTGGAATTGTGACTTCAGTCCTCTTGCTAGTTCTTCATATTTTTAATCCAAGGCATATTATATATTGAGAGCTCTTGAGATGACATCATTGCTAGCTGAATTTACTCATGTCTACTAACATGTGTTGTTTATCTTGCCTGCAAAGGATATGCTACATTAAGATAGGCTATAAAATATAAGTGAGGAGCAAAATAGTGGAAATTGTTTAGATGTGGATATATATGTTGGTTTTCAGAGGGCTCAACTACTTTTTCCTTTCTACTATCCCTTGTCAGAAGAAAATGCAAGAGTGATTGCCACACTCGCTGTTGAAAACAAGTCAAGGGTGATTGGTAGATGGTTTAGGGTGTGGTTTTGGTTGCAAGCCTGGCAGGTAACCAGAGGTCAGAATAAAACCCTGTACCTTGTATTTGTGAGGTGAAAACCTTAACCATGATACCAAACCCATGTACACATGCTGTTTTGCAACAGGGTGGATAGAATACCATACGGTAGATAACCTGATTTCAGGCACTAAAGATAAGTTTTTCACCACGGCATTCACTGCAGCCTGTCACATAACAAAGTGTGGCCCTGTTGCACTGAGTGCCTCACAGAGGTCTGCTGCTTCTATAAGGAGACAGCTTTGAACATATTAAATCAGGTTCTTGATGTGTTCTGTAATCATGTGACACTGTTTGGTCAGTGTATTCTGAAAATATTCTTAAGTGTGAAAGATGGTGAAAACAATAAAAGTAATGAGACGTTTGTTTCTCATTCGTGTCAGAATTCCTGGAAATTTGCAATTCCCAAGAAGCGAGACATTCAGAAGATGATGCAAGAGAGGAAGTAGTAATGTGAAGCTTTCCAGAAAAAAATCATTCCTCAAAATGTGCATGTCAAGTAACTTCCACTCACCATTTCCCCTTTTAATATACACCCTGCTCTACTTACTGCATCATCAGGTGGGAGCAGAATACTTTGGGTAGCTGGGCTCCAAGTTGTTAAGGGTTACATAACGGAGTTTAGAAAAGAGCCTGTACCAGAAGCCTTCCTGTTATCAATTACATATAGCTTTGGAAATAGCCTTGCAGATATAAAACAAATGTCGTTCACTAGATACTAAGTCATCAGAAGGGGTGGCGATTTTATTCAAAATACTTTTTGGTTCCAAAAGTCGTCAGAATGAAACTGAGTATAAGACTGAGATGGTACAGTTTAGACATACAGAGCCTGGTGTATTTATCTTCATTGCTGTTTTCCATTCTGGTGTTTACAGCCACTGGCTGAACTAGAACTCCACCTCCGTGTGGAGAATGACTACTGGGGAGTGTGCCTTTGCACATACAAAACTAGGAAGTGATGCAGTGCTGCTGTGTGATGGCTGTTTGTCAAGGAAAATGAGCTGATGTTTGCTGGTCAGCTTCATCTCCAGTCCAGCCATCTAGTCTAACTAAAGTCATCGTTTTTTGTTTTGGGGGGGTGGGGAGGAATCTTGTAAACTTTTCAGCTACTATATTCATTAAACATATTTAAACGTGTGTGTGTGTGTTACAAAGTTCTGTGGAAAACTGGTGGTATCATGTAGAACATGTATAATGGAATGTGAGAAGAGTGCCACAGAGGTGTAATAGACTTCAATCATGAGGAGGAAGGCACTCAAACGGTGATCTTCCATCTTCCTGTGTTTTTTACATCTGATGTATGTTATCAGTGAAGGGATATTTCAAACATTGTTTATTTGTTTGCCTATTTATTTGTTAACCACATAAGCACACTAATAGGACAAACTGGGAGCACTGGCTGGTTATCTGACATGCTCAAACAGTAGGCAAGTGAATGTAGAAGGAATCAAACCTTTAAGTACTGCTTGTCACTTTTTAAAAGGACTTCTAATATTTGTATCATAATTAAAATATGTGCAATGCTTGAGAGGTATTCATCCTAGTCAAACAGCTACACTGTAAAGTGTGCTGTTACAGAAGTGTCTCTGTGTGGGCATTTACATTTCGTTCAGTTTTCTCCTACATAAAAAAATGCGTTTGACTTTTATTGTTTTACTTCTCTGCAGTAGTTTATACAGAAGTATCTCTTAAGACTTGGGAGTTGTGCAGGATAAATATAATCATGAGTTAAAACTGTAGCAATTTTTGGTGGACAGCCACAGAGTAGCACTTTTCCTGGCATCTTATCCCAGTATTTTATTTTATTTATTCATGCATTCATTCATTCATTAACTAACTAATGTATTTCTTTATTTTTTGCATGTACTACTAAATTTTTCCAGGCTCTTAAACTGCATGGCAAATAAATTAAATGAGTAAGACTGTTTGTCATTAAACTGTTATAAAACAATATGATAAAGTTCCCATTGATAGTGAAAAGTGTAGACCAGGTAACATTTCATTATCTGTAGCAGTATATTCAAAAAGGAGATTGGAGAATCAAACCGTACTGTTTTTACTTTGGGCTAGTCCTTTACTCCTAAAAATCCATTGCTAGTTAATGCACTGTGTGGTGAAGACTGAATCCCCCTCCCTCCACACCACAGTAAATAATAACCTGAAAGTTTTCACTAAAGTATTAAGATAAGTATTAAGGCATCAGATGGCCATGGTTAAGTACTGCTTTAAAATCTCTAATAAATAAACCTTCACTTCTTTTTAACCAAACTAGAACCTACAGGAAGATATTAAAAAACAGGAGGTGAATCTAATTCAGTAACTCATCACAGTTATAGTGACATGAGCCAGCGGACAACTTCTGCAAAGCACTTTTTTTTGCATATCTTTAAATTAGCAACCACACCCAACACTGTACAGTCACAGTCGAGTTTTGGATTGTCAGCAGACAGTACATTTCCATAAATCATCTTCCTAGATTTCTGTTTCATTCTATAACATCCAAAAGCACCAAAAACTATTTTTTTGGTGTTGGACAAAATGCAGCATATTTGCATTCACCCATCCTTTCTGTAAAACTTACTGCTCCCCAAACTGCCAAACCATTGCCTGTGTTTGCAGTCTGTCGCTACCCATGGGATCTGTCTACAGTACATGTAAACATAGCATTATTTACCCATTACCCGGCATTCCAGTTATTAGTACAATGACTGACTTTAGTCCTAACATCACACTAGAACTCCTGTCTATTACTTTTGAAGAGCTCACTACACCCAGACAGTCAGATGTCAGAGACTTTATGGACTGCTGTGAGCATGGTTTCATGCAACACTATAGTATCAAAACGGCTGTTGTGGAGCTAAAGGAGCCCTGTTTCAAACATGGATGACATCATAGCAAATGTCCTGTTTGTGGGTTTAAATAGGTCATTCACCATGTTGGTCCTACTTTACCTGAATGTAAACCATTTTGCATTGCCAGTAGTAACTGGTGCCCTACAGGGCTCTGTTAGAAAGCCTCAGTGTTGTTCATCCTTTGTAAATGATTCTTCTAGTAAGCCGTCTTGGTGTCACATGATACTGTATGCTGACAATGTGCTACTACTTCAATAGTTAGACCTCATCATGTACCGATTTTACTAGTCTCTGGAACTAGTTATCCTACAGTACTCTCATAAGGTCCATTAAAACAGTGCTGCTCAGTACACTGTTGTCATAATAATTACCTCCGATTTGCATCACTGATCTCACTTGGGAAAAACCTTGAACCTATTACTAACTATAGAAGTCTTGGACTTCCACCAGCACAGTTTTACTGCAACATATTACTGTACTCTGACAAGGTGCAGTGCCACTGATGGAAATACCTTTATTCTAAATTTAGAATTGTATTTGGCATAATAGCTCTTAACACTTCCTACAGTATCCATTAGCGATAAGCATTACTTAAGGTTGTGACTTTATTGATATTGCTACACAAAGGTTGGTTCATTGCCCTACCTTACAGACATGTAATATTCTACATGTTACAGAAGGAGATGACTCCTTTTAGCCTACATAATATTTAAGCACCTATATAATAAGTAGGTGCCCAGTACCAGCTGAAATCTAAGCATCCAGCTGTTTAATGCTTGTAAGGCCTTCCTATGCATTAACTACAAAAGAAAATGCAGTTTCCAGATTAACTCCTGCTCTATGTAATATCTTCCCAAAACAACTTCTTTCCTTATGTAAATGTTCATTCTACACAACATTCTCGCCGAACAGATAAAACAGAGATGTTACAAATCTAGATCCTACTTTACTTTTCTATGGTTATCAATTTCTGCAGTTTGGTAGCTAGTAACTGACACACGGGTTCAATTAACAATTTAAAGGATTTAACTAAGCAAATTTTGTGTGTGTGTGTGTGTGCGTGCGTGTGTGTTTTGTAACTGTAATTACAAAAAGGGAAAACTGTTTATTATTTATTTATTTAACACTTGTTTGCCAGATGGTCCGACTGAACAACAAGTGTCTGTTTTCAGAGAGAAGAAAAATTTACAAGAGAGAAATTACAGAGTAGTAGCATGCAGATTGTAGACTTTACAGCCGTTAGTATACAGTAAGAGGATAGTCCCCCTTTTGGTTGAAAATACAAGTGTACAGAATATACAGTGAGAGTAGATAAGAACCTGGTAGAGCATTGCAAGATATTTCACAACTGAATAAGAGTATATAAATATTTACGTTTCCATATATACATTCAAGCAAATATATATGTAAGAGCATACATACATATATATGCATACACATATACACATACATAAATAAGAATGCATAAATGAAATAAAAATTTTAAAATGCCAGAACCATTTACCAGAGATGGAGGACTGATTAAAAGTAAAACACATGAAATCTTTATTGTACTGTAGTTACTATGAGTAATGACGATGTGAAAAATCTGTACTGTAAACGTCCACATCAACCAATTACACATTGATGTATGTGCATAGTTAGAATGAATCAGTTATACAACTACAAAACTAATATTTATACAGTATGAGGAATACAAGCATTATGTCAGTCTTGAAATTGTTCAAGTACCAGGGTCAGTGGCACACGTTTACTACACTTTTTGAGACACGTTATTCTCCAGGATCTAACTAACTACAGCATCAGTCTGCCATCTTAATTGTATAACAGCAACACTTAAATTGTTTGAATGTCCTTTGCGTGTCTAATCATTAGAGGTAGAAAGTGGGTTCAGGCTAGTCTTCATCATCATCATCGCTGTGGAGTCAGGCTAGCTTTAAAGAACTGTTGGAGTTCAAGTAACAACATGTAATTTTAAAGTAAGCTAAAACACAGAGAGGTTTATAAGGGCATGCAAACCCCATTGCCAAAGAACAACTCCCCCTTAATACTATCAATATTCAGTGTGGCAACACTATTTGGCCTAGTAAATGATGTGAACTCACTGTTGTGTATCTCATGAAATGTGACTTTAAACTGTCACCCAAGGTCATGCTGTTTATGCTAAATTAACTCTTTTCATTGGAACTTAAATATTTACTTTTTAATTCATTTTTATGATTTTATTTTCAGGAAAAAGTAAAAAGAGTTTTACTTTGTCTGCAAAGTCTACAGACTGTGACTTCAACAGTAACCAACTTGCAAACTATCCAACTCTGCCTTTAACTGAGTCTGTAGAAGCACTGCAGATTGAGGGAAAAGAAAAGAGACTTCATCTGATTTCCTTTGCCAAAAGCAGCTTGAAGCCTTTTAGCTTAAAGGGCTGGAAGAAGAGTCACCGGAGTCTACCAGCAAAAGCATGCCGCAGCTGTGAGACCCTTGACTGTGCACATCCTGCAGAAAATGAGAGGAAAAGATCTCGTTCCCTTGGTGACCTACAGAAGGACTTCAGCTCTGAGGCCCAAAGTATGGGCAAAGCATGTCAACATTTTAATCAAGTTAAAGACAAGAAGAAATCCTTTAGCCTGAAGCTTAACATTATTCAGGACACTTATTCTAAAGCAGATAAGCCTGCTGACCAAGCAAAAGAAAGCAGTGACCCTCAGAAACCACAAACAAGAGACTTATGTCAGAATGCACCAGAACTGCCCTCCAAACAAACTGTACAAATGCAAAGTGAGAAAACCCAGCAAAGTAGGGTGAAACGTTTTGGAAATGGTGAACATGTTAGTCGTCTTACAGAAGACTCTAATGCCCCAGTTGTTAGAGACACTGTAGAAACTGAGCAGAAATGCAGTAACATTACAGAGATACGGCCACATTCCAAGCACCCTGCACAACCTCCTCCAGTCCCTGCAAAAAAATGCAGAGAGCGTCTGTCAAATGGACTTTTGCCCCCCTCTGGCGTGATGAGCACTGGTGTTACAAGTGCAGAAGGATTGTCATTGCCATTTAAAAAGCCAATCTCCCCCACTGACTGCACATTAATAGTAAGTCCTTTGGCACTGGAGCAGCCCAGTACCCCTACAAGTCCACGACCCCCATGGTGTCCTGACGCAAGTGATACAGGGACCTCTCATGGTATGAAATTGGGGCATGTGTCTATGAAAAAAATCTCCTGGACAAGAGGTGCAGACTTGGACATGCTGATAGAGAACAAGCTACTATCTGAAGGAATTGATTTAAGTGAGGAACCTTACTCTGATAAGGTATGCAATCCCTCTGCTGTATGGTTAGATGATACATCTGCAATGGAATGAAGCAATAATTTACTAGAAATGGTAAACCCTCTTAAATGTCATGCGCATGCTGCTTGTAGAATAAAAGCTATATGTGCAACAGTTATATAAAGTTGGTTAAAAAACTTTTGGGATTGCTTGTAGTACAAGATGTTCTTCGTGTTTCACTGTTGCAGTCATTACACTTGAGTTATCTGCCTGCAGGTAGCCCTCTGTGCGGCCCAAATACCAGAGACTTAATATTTCTGTCGGTTGCTGTCACTCCAGGACTGACTTCAGGTCGTCAGGGGTATAAAAATAGGCAGCTGATGCCATTACATCAGTCTTTCTTGCTGAGGAGCCCGAAGCAGAAGCAGTTTGCACGAGTGCCGGTCGGCCGCTACCTGAGTTTTCTTTTCCGAATTGAATCATCCTGAAGTCTTACAAAGCTAAGTACCCCATTGGGGATCCTTTTTTCTTGCTCTAACCGATGTCAGAAAAAGGTAACAATTGTCTTGCGTGTGGAAAGCAAATACCACACCGAGATTTCCATTCTTACTGCATCACCTGTTTAGGCCCAGACCACGACGTTCCTCAATGTTGGTTTTGTGCTTTGTTCAATGCCTGAACTATTCATTGTCAGGCCCTTATTTTCGCTAAATACTTTCGCTCTCTATCTCCGTATTGCGAAATGGCTTCAGTAAGTCATCCAACTACCGATCTTCCAAAAAAATGTAAGGATAAAGACAGAGACAAGACCACACAGGTCCAAAACTGCCAATGACGCTTCCGTTAAGCTGGTCGCCAGTTCGCCGGTACTCAGTGAGGTGCTTTCACAGCCCCTGATGCCCTCTTTGATGGATTCACAGGCCACTACTGAAACCCATTCGGAGTCCGGTATGCAGCAAGACTCTTCTCTGACTATGGAACCTGCGGATGTCTCTACCTTGGATGGGTCCGGAGCCGCTGAGCAGGCACCGGCTTCTGAGGAAGCTCTTCGCAATACCGATACTCAGCACAAACTGACGACTTCTTTCAAGTCTTCAGTTTTGTCTAAAACTACCGAGTTTCTAAGGCCAAGAGTATGAGCTACGCTTAAAAAAACCGACAACCCAATCTCTAGCACCTGCTTTCTTGCCACAATCTCAAATGCTTAAAATGGCAGAAGACCTGATCATGCCAATTAGAGGAAGGCAGCCTTCCCCTGCTAAGAGAAAAAGAGACTTGTCCCCAGCAGCTTTAACTGACCAAGAGTCTGACGACTCTTACGTTTCTGAATATGAAGACATGCCTTTATCTGCTTATGAGGATTCAGATGCAAAGGAATCCATTCCCTCTGCTTCCCCTCCAGAGGATTTTTCTTTTGGTGAAACAGTTTGTACTTTAAGAGAGCATTTCCTCTGGGAATGCCAGGATTATCTTCAGTCCAAAAAGAGACTCAGAGAATTTTTAGATTTGCCACAACATAGACCCTTAGCTATCCCTCCTGTTCTGGATGTTGTGGATGAAGTCTTTATGGGATCCAGTCTGACTCCTGATACTTTACCCCCTGCTCCAAGGAAACCAGACAGGTGCTACATAGTTCCTGACTCTCACAAATTTATTTTCAAAAATCCTACTGCTGACCCAGAGGTCATTTCCCAAAGGGCCTAAAGGTATAAAGGCAATTACAGCTAAGAATCCCACCCCTTCAGACAGGGATTCCCGAGCTTTAGACAGATGGGGTAAAAAGTATACACCTCTGCAACTCTAGCCATTGAGGAATTGAATTGCCAGTTTCACATGCTGAAATACCAGCAACATATTATGGAACCTATTAAGCAAAAATGATCTACCTTTACAGACTGTGCAGAAAATAAAGAAGTACAGGAGCTTATGCATTCTGCAAGCCAAGTCAGCAAGCATACCTTGCAATGTGGGTTTGGCACCCTAGAAGCATCTTGCAGGGCAGAAGTCACTGGTTCTGTACTGAGAAGGCATGCTTGGCTTAAGGAACAGACCTTGCTAGACCATGTCAAATCAAAACTACTAGACGCTCCTTTGAATAAAGGCAGTTTGGCACCAACACAGAAGAGGTTCTAAAAAAGATGGAAGAAAAAGCTAAGTCTATGCAGACAGTCAAAGATTTTTTGCAGGTGCAGCCTCCTAGATTCAGTAGGCATTGCCCCTCAAAACATTGGTCCTTTCCATCCCCCTCAAGGCTATCTCAAACTAGACCCAGGGAAAACAGATTCCCCCAGATTACAGTCTCAGGGTATGCAGAGATCTAAGCAATGGAGTACCACCACTTCTAAAACAGGGAGTGCTAAGCCACCCCCTTATGGAAAGAATTCACAATGACTTGTCAACCCCACTCCTCACCTCTGCCCAATTGCTAATGCCCCTAGGAGGAAAACTTGCCCACCATGCAAAAAACTGGACTTCTATCACCAAAGACCAATGGGTCCTCGACATTGTATCACAGGGGTACAAATTTTACTTCCACACACTGCCAACCCTGAAAGGGTTCCTAGACCTTCCTCCAAACCAGTGGCAGAGGCACAAAACCAAGTTCAATCCCTGCTCTCTGTAAGGGCAATTCAGCCTGTTCCTGCAGAACAGATAGGTCAAGGGTTTTATTCCAGATTTTTCCAGGTACCCAGAAAAGAGGGCACTTGGCACCCAATCCTAGATCTTTCCATTCTAAACACCTTCCTGGTGGTACCAAAATTCAAAATACTCACCCTTCAGCAGCTTCTTCCTATGCTGTCCAAAGATGCCTGATTAGCCACCCTAGACCGAAAATAAGTCTATCTGCACATCCCTATCAGGGACTCATGCAGGAAATGCCTACGTTTCAGGGCAGGATCTATGCATTATCAGTTCTCTGCACTTCCCTTTGGCTTATCCACTGCTCCCAGAGTCTTCACAAAATGCCTGGCTCCAGCCATTGCCTATTGCAGCCAAACATTCAAATATACCCTTACTTGCATGATTGCCTGATTCAGGCAGACGGTCAGGAAAAGCTGACGCAGCACCTGACATTTGTAAAGAACCTTCTAACCTCCCTGGGGTACACTGTCAATGAAAAGAAATCAAAACTAGTACCCAGTCAAAATATTGTATTCCTGGGAGCAAGCTTGGACAGAGCCTCCCAGATGGCATTTCTTACTCCCAAAAAACAAGCCTATCTAATAGGCTACTTCACTCAAATGGCCACCAGAACCCAGCTATCCGCAAGGAAAATCCTGCAGGCTCTAGGGTTCATGGTTTCTTGCATTCTACTAATTCCATATGCCAGACTGCATATGAGGAAACTTCAGTGGTACTTAAAAAGTCTTTGGTGCCAACATTCTCAGGACCTGGAAACCACCATACCCTATCATAACTTGCCTAAGGGCAGAGTTTCTTTGGTGGGCAGCAGCATGCAACCACAACCCCATGCCACCCAGACCCTAACCACAGATGCATCAGACTATGCCTGGGGGGCACATCTGGGAGACAAGTGCATTCAGAGCCACTGGAGCCCAAGTCAAATTCATCTGCACACCAGCCAAAAAGATGCTAGCTGTTCAGCATGCTCTGACAGCTTTCAGATCCCTTCTCTCACCTGTACCCCTGCTAATAAAAACAGACAACACCACAGTTATGTAGTACATCAACAAGCAAGGGGGAACCCACTCTTACCAACTCTGCAGGCTAGCCATGACACTGTGGAACATAGCATTGGACATGCAGATCCATCTGCAAGCTCAATTCCTTCCAGGCAAACAAAACTCTCTGGCAGATTACTTAAGCAGAAATTTCCTAGATCCACATGAGTGGCAATTAAATCCCAGCACTTTCAGCCTGTTAACCCAGAAATGGGGGATACCAGAGGTAGACCTTTTTTGTCTCCCCCTACAATCACCAGATCAGCAAATTCTGCACCAGGACACCACACAGCAGAGCATGGAAAGTGGATGCCCTATCCTTCCAGTGGATAAACCTCTCAATTTATGCCTTTCCCCTCTGCCTCTTCTTTCAAGAATACTACTCAAGATAAGATTGGACAGACCAAGGGCAATCCTGATTGCTCCAAACTGTCCACGCCAGCACTGGTATCGCCATGGCATCTACCTCAGATCCCAACCCTTCTCACTCAGCAGGAGTGACAGATTCTGCATATGCAACTGCAAACCCTGAACCTTGCAGCCTGGATTATTCCTTGAATTCTCCCCCAGTGACCAGCCTAAGCAAGCAGGTACTGGACGTCATTCTGGAAGCCAGAAGACCCAGTTCAAGGAAATCCTATGCTGACAAGTGGAAAAGGTATTTTTCCTGGATTCAGTCTAAAGGAGCAGACACTGCTCTGCCCTCCTTACCTCTAATCCTGGATTACCTAGCAGATCTACTCCACAGAGGCCTTTCCTTCTCTTCCGTTAAGATCCATGCCTCTGCCATCTTGGCTCATTACAACACTGAGCCACCTCTCTTCTCTCACCCTCTCATCAAACAGTTCCTGAGAGGGGCCAACAATTTAAGGCCACCAAGGAGAGCACCCACCCCGGCTTGGGACACTAACTTTGTACTGGAAAAGCTCACGTGCCCCCCCCCCCCCCTTTGAACCTGCAGCATCAGCAGAGTTAAAATTCCTCTCTTGGAAAACAGCCTTGCTTCTGGCCATCACTTCAGCTAGAAGAGTGTCTGAGCTACAAGCATTTATGGCTGTGGAACCCTTCATTATTTTACATGCTGACAGGGTCTCCCTCAGAACTAACCCTACTTTTATGCCTAAAGTGGTGTCCAGTGTAGCTCTCAACCAATCTATCCATTTGCCAACCTTCTTTCCCAATCCTCAAAATAAAGAGGAAAGGATCCTGCACTCTTTAGCCATGCACAGACAGCTCAGATTCTACCTTGACAGGCCTAAGCCCTTCAGAAAATCTGACCAGCTACTACTCAGCTTTGCACCTGGGGCAGAGGGCAAGGCTATATCTAAACAAACTATTTCCAAATGGATAGCACACTGTATCCATTCCTGTTACAAACACCATTGAAACCAACCCCTCAGGGGGTCGGAACACATTCCACCAGGGCAACCTCTACAGTGTTCCTCAGGGGAGTCCCCTACCAGGGACATTCTGGAAGCTGCTATCTGGAGTTCTGTTCATACCTTCCCCAAGCATTACCACCTGCCTATCTTTTCCAAATCCAGGGCAGGTTTTGCTACAGCAGTCCTGCAGGGCATATTAGCCAGCCCCAACTCTTCTTGACTGCCTCCACCCATTCTTCAGTTTTATGAATCAACCCAAGTGTGATGACTGCAACAGTGAAACACGAAGAACATAGTAGAGTTGTGTGCACTTACCATAAATGTAGATGTTCGAGTGTATTCACTGTTGCAGTCCTGGTTTCCCACCCTCCAGCCCCCATCTCTCTCTCTCTCTAAATGTATTACTCACCCCTTACAGGGCTATTGGTATTTACTTTTTACTGGTAGTGTTTTTTTCCACCATAACTTAGCTCCCTATTTGAGGGCACCTGGCATTTGGGGCAAGAAAAACTGATGTAATGGCGTTGGCTGCCTGTTTTTATACCCCTGACGACCTGACGTCAGTCCTGGAGTGACAGCAACTGACGCAGGAATACTAAGTCTCTGGTATTCAGGCCGACTGAGGGCTACCTGCAGGCAGATAACCCAAGTGTGATGATTGCAACAGTGAATACACTCGAACATCTACATTTATGGTAAGTGTACACAACTGTACTTTCTTCATACAACAGTGTTATTGCCTCTAAATTAAAGTAGCAGCATTTAAAACCAAAGTAGTGAGTGAATTCCAGAGCTGTACTTGTGAATTTAAAAAGTAATTTGGGTGTGGACAGTATTCAGATGTTTTTAGTATTACTCTAATGTGTGTGATGCACAAAAGGGATCTTAACCAAGATGCACAGAGAAATCAACAGCCTTGCTTTGTTTTGAGATGGAAACCATTCCGTATATGTACGTATTTGGTGAGACAGTCTAATAAAGAGTTAAATACTGCAGGTGACAGAAAATAACGTCATTTGTAAACTAAGGTTTGGTGTTTCATGATGTAATGTCAGAATTTTGAATATCTAACTGATTTCTCAATCAATCATTTTTTAAGTACCTGAGAAGGAAATTAATGACATGGGTGCGCAGGGAGCTGACCGGTTACCAGCATCAGAGAAGCGAGATTTGCTAAATTTGTTTTGCTAGATCTTTTGGACATTGAAAGCAACACCCATCCTACTGTCTTTATCTACCACAAGGAGCACTCTCTCCTTAAAGTAGCTTAAATTTGATTGGTGATGCACATGCCCTCAGTGCACCCTCACACAAGTTCTGGTAATTGAAGGGTTTGCAGACAAAGAATTGGATGAATCTTGTTCTTTGTATCAGATTTTTAAACTGCACTGTAGCCATGGGTGGTGCAATACATGGTGACGCACAGTGGCTTCTCATGCCCATCTCCTTCCATAAGAATTAGTGAAATGTTGGCTGCAGTGGTTTAATTTATAGCTGATTTAAGTATTTATATCTTTTATCAAGGTCTGAAAACTGAAGTACTCAATTTCTGCACCATAAATATAATCTATTTTGAAAATATGCCCAGTCCTCATTTTCTGGTTTGTTTGTAAATTTTGCATCAGGTCATCATCTTTCAGCTGTTCCCGTTAGGGGTCGCCACAGTGGATCATCTGTTTCCATTTCTTCCTGTCCTCTGCATCTTGCTCTGTCACACCAACCACCTGCATGTCCTCTCTCACCACATCCATAAACCTTATCTTAGGCCTTCCTCTTTTCCTGTTACCTGGTAGCTTCATCCTTAGCATCCCTCCTCAGCACATGTCCAAACCAATGTAATCTTGCCTCTCTGGTTTTGTCTCCAAACCTTCCAACCTGGGCTTGACCCCCTAATATACTTATTCCTAATCGTGTCCACCCTCGTCACACCCAGTGCAAATCTTAACTTCTTTAACTCTGCCACATCCAGCTCTAACTCCTGCCTTTTTGTCAATGCCACTGTCTCCAACCCATATAACATAAGTGGTCTCACTACCCTCTTGTAGACCTTCCCTTTCACTCCTACTGGTACTCGTCTGTCATAAATCACTCCTGACACACTTCTCCACCCACTCCATCCTGCCTGTACTCTCTTCTTCACCTCTCTTCCACACTCACCATTACTCTGAACTATTGATCCCAAGTATTTAAACTCATCCACCTTCGCCACCTCTACTCCTTGCATCCTCACCATTCCTCCATCCTCCCTCTCATTCACACACATGTATTCTAAGTTTCCATTTTTCTTGGCTGACTTACTAATCAGAGTATGCTGATAAAGCTGAATCAGTGTAATTGGGATGTTTGGATTTCCCAGTAACAAGCCTCGTCTGTAATGGCTTCATGCTGTTTCGGGTTCATTTGCTGCACCTCTGCAGTGCAATATTAAGGTGCATCGACAGTTTGCATGTTTAGTGAAGTATGCATTTCCATTACTTGTATTTTACATCTCCATGTTACTTCTCTTGCATGACCATTTTGATCAGATGGGGCAGCTAGCCAGGCAGGCAGATTTGCTGGAAGTTTCTTAGAATCAAATCATGGTAAGTTATGTTTATTCACATAATGAGTTAAGGAAGGACACTGAGCATCTCACTAATGATTTTTGTAAAGACGTTGTGGTTATTACATGCTTTTACTACTTCATTAGCTCCTCCAGGGTTCTCTACAACTGGGGCTGGCTGAACTTGTAGCAGTGACCAAGTGCTCATTGAAGTAGGGAACTGGCCGTGCTAGCCACGTGCTTTCCCCTTACTTAATGTAGTGTGGAACAGAAGGATACTTTTGTATAACTTGGATAACTGGTGTTTATCAAGTTACAGTGAAATGAATAACCATGAGCATATATGTCAATGACAGAAACTTACCAGATTTTAGACAAAGACAACTTGATCTACCCAGTCATGAATTTTTTTACTAGAATGTCACCATTACTCTCCATATCTTTCCTAAGTTGTAAAGTTTCTTTCTTCCTTTCTTTTTTGGCATCTCCTTTGCGTTTTTATATCCTACTGCTATTTTTTGTGCCCTGCATTTTCCTTGAAAGTAGGTCGATACACAACCTAGGTCTTGAACAACTTTTCAAGAAAAACCTGTGTGTTCCTTCTCTGTTGGTCTGAATATAAAACAGTTCCTGGAATTAGATGTCACTGAAGGACAGTAATGTTTTCTCCAGATTCTGATCATGTTTGTAAACCAGCTGAGGAAGGATGGCACATGCCTTATTTTTAAGTTTGAGGATTTGCCCCACCACAGAGCATGAAAAATGAATTTGGCTGTCAGATATTTGCTACTCTGAAGACATTTATTGTCTTCTTAAAAAATCTTGCTGGCTATATTAACAGTTTTGATTGCTGTTTTATACCATTAATAGGTTGGACAGTTGTGGTTACCTTGTTTCTGATCAGATAATTCACTGAAAATTTCAGTGCAACTACAAGACAGGATACTGAGGTGCCAATCTGTCCGTTATTTTTATTTATTTTTTAATTCATAGTACTCTGGTTCATTTCATTTCATTTAAACAATTAGTTACTGTGTAATAGCTTCATAAACCGTTACATCCTTACTTTGTATTAAGTCTTGAAATATTTTCTGCTTGATATTTTTCCAAAGGTTTTAAGACAATATGTTATATATCTTTAGTAGCATGACTGAGTACCTTATTTCAGGTCTATGGTGTGTGCCTGTGAAGTTTAGTGGGTAGGAAATGGATGGGACACTTGGCTTTGCTTCCTTTTTCATTTGTTTTAATGGGTTTCTTTTCAACCTCTTTTTATCCAACTGAGGTCTTTGTCCAAGAGAGGCTTGAGTTCACGTGAGGGTGGTAGAACCGACACTGTGACACAAGGCTAAAATGAGACCCTTTGGCTGTAGAAGATGAAAATGGAGCCAATGAGTGTTGGTTCTGTGGTGTCTGGGAGCTTGAGAATGGTGTAGCTCCTCTTTTTGACTGGTGCATTGAATTCTTACTGTAAACGGCTATTTTAAACTTTTTTGTGTTGACCATAATGCCTAAAATCTTCAAGTGACTCAAAAACTTTAATAAGTTTAGATGTCAGTAGAAACAGATGTTTGTAGATGTAAAACTGGTATTCATGGATTAGTGGCTGGGAAATTTGTTTATGCAACCTTACTGGGTAACTAACATTAAGTGCCACGGGGAAGGGCACAGAAGCAACTTAGCTGGAATAAAGCACCAACTATTCTTCACTGTAGAATATGTAATGTTCACATTATGTATCACACAGTCTTCCTACTGCTCGATATGAACACTGTAGTAAAAAAGATACTACAGGATAGCAAATTATTGGTGGGGACAAATAGGGCTTTCTTACTGCAGATCAGATGTGTTTTTGAGCCAATCCACACTTCATTTATCATTTTTTTTTTTGAAAGAGAGAATTTAGATTTTCCTGGTCATTCCGGCTGAAATAAGATGGCTGCAGTTTTTCCCAGATTTTGCCCAGACAATCCCACACACCTTTGTCCAAATTGTGAGATATATGGATGAGGGTAGTAAATGCTCTATAAGTTGTCTGATTGTGAATACTTTGTGGTTTGTCCAACCTACAAGGTTTCTCTTTCCTCAGTATTTTTTAAATGTACTTGGGATTGTCTATGCCAGATTGTCTTCAAAGGATTCACTCCTCTGCTTAATGAAAGTAGCCTGTAATGGACTCCTTCCTCATCTCCGTAAAGTTAGGCAAAATTGGTTTGGGGGGGTCCTACTTTTTTGACCCTACACCTCCAATTCCCGTAACCTTTTCTTTTAAGATGATTATGATTTTTATAGGGTTAGATTGTAACCGCCCCAAGGAATTTAGTTCACACACTGTTAACCTGCATTACTGTCATTCCTTGAAGATTTAGGATTCCCTGCTATGCCATATTTCTGTTTGAGCCTTTTGCTTCCTTGCCTAGTCAGTGAAGTAGGGTAACCAGTTGTTCAAAGATGCTTTGTCCCTTCTCACCACTCTCATTTGGAGCAAGTGTTGTAGAAAAGTTGCATGGAGATCAGGCTACTTGGAGTAGTCTCTGCTGTGTAAGGTTCCTACTTATAGGTGATCATTTTGGTGTGTGTCTGGCCTTATATATTTGTTGAGGCTTCGACTTGTGAGATTTATCTGAGATGGGATATGTTTGATCTTTATGGAAATAGTGATGGGGAAAAACATATATTAAGTCAGGTAGTCTGTGGATATGAAAATTAAATGTTTGGTAAACTGTTTTGTATAATAATTGTCCTTGGTTACAAGTGTTGTCTTGGAAATATATTGGTGTTCATTTAATGCTAGTGGACTGAACAATCCTGTTCATAGGTGCATACTAGGCTAATGAACACTAGGGCCCTTATAAGCCTAGCCGTGCAATCCAAAACTGTGAAACAGGATAGAGGGTTTTTTATATTAAATTGATTTATAATTTAGTACAACAGGATATGTAGTTTAAGATGTAGATGCCAACTTTGATATACTTTCAGGAGAGCCAATTCAAAGATAATGCACTTGAAGCTTGGGTGGTTGTCCTTCCACCACCCACCTCAGTTCATTGTAGTAGTTTGATGTTAAGGAGCCTACGTATTCCATTTAGGGTGTATCATTGTGATAATTTGTTTTCTCATGGTATGTTGGTAGTACAGGGGCATGGAATATGATCTTAGGGAAGGACCTCTGTAATCCTCTGGATGTGACCTCTGAATAAAAGCTGTGCGGTATTGAGTCTTAGATGAAATTGTCTTTAATTTCTATACAATTTGCGTTTGGCTGATGTTGGACCCCCTAACTTTGCTAGGCTATTGAATATACTTTTTTTCTCACCTTTAAGGAAGCTACTGTAGAACTGATAAGGTGTAGTTGGAAGTGGACATGGAGGCCAGGCACAGAGGTTTAGGGCACAATATACTACAATGAAAACTGCAGGGACAGAAATCTGGCATTAGACTGCAAAATCTGGATTTTATGCTTTCACTCAAACTTTTTTTTTTTTTTTTATCATTGAAAGGTTTACCTCTTAGAATCTAGTGTCACTTGGAGACAAATTTTAAATTATCGGAATTTCCCCATTGCTGTCTTTCTTCTCAGTAGCTAAATGATGGTGATTTCTGCTTCATTCTGTATCTTTTGAGACTCTAATTTAGGTTCAAATTTTCCTATATAATGCATTATCGGACTATCAGTCTGGTTTCATTGTTCATTGTTCATTGTTCATTGTTTAGTACTAAGCTAACTGCCCTTGCGAGCCATTTTAAGCCTAGCCAGTTATCCCTTGTGAGACTCAAACCCTGCACCTTGTGTTTGTAAGGCAAACACCTTAGCCATTAAGCCACCCTCCCCATGTATATGGGTTTTGATTTTATTTATATTTTTTTATATTTTTTCGCACTTTTTGTGTTTTTATTTTTGTAAAGTTTCTTAAACAATAAAATAAAAAGTACCGACTTCCTTGACATAACTGGGTGGACCATTCTGCTAACTTTCTTGCCATTTCAGAGAGCCTTTGTTGTTATTGGATAGATTTCTGTCTTGCTGCATTTTGTGGCCATCCCTGGGAATACAGTATTTGGCTAACATCATCAGAATCAGGCATTCAAACGAGTAATTTTCCCTAACATCTTTTAACATTTTTCTCCTGTATAACAAGTAAGTTTGCCTTACCTTCTTCAACCCCGTCCGTCGTTGACAAAGTTGTAACACCCACGTTTGTTTATGAGTAGCTTGCTGGATCCATTTTATAGGTACACTATTGCATCTTTACAGAGATTCCATACAGTTGCACACTGTTCCGTATGGGTCTAATCAATTTGTTGAACTGCTTTAGCATCATGTATATAGGCCTAAAGCTAAAGTAACATCATTATGTCCCCATTTTTTGGCTGATGTATCTACAGTGGTAGCTTCATCCCACCAACGCCTACCTTCGTGATATCAGTCTTAGTGGTAATGAGAAGTAAAGCTTTAGATTTAGCCAATTTCCATAAGTTAATATTTGCCAAAATGCAGTTGTGTTCAGACGTCCCATTATTGTAGTAGGTATTTTATCATCAGCTTATTTTTTTTCATTCTGAATGAATACAAATTAAACATAAAGTTGGTCCAGTATAGACCCTTGTATGACTCCAGAAATAAGCTTATGTACTTGGACCCAGATAATTATTCATGCCAGCATTCCATTATTTATTCTGTTTCTTAGCCATTCTTTATTCCATAAGAAAATTGTTCATATGTGATTACTGACCACAAAAGAATGACCGTGCTTTCCAAATGTATCTGACAAATGTTGATACCACAGGATTATTTTAAAGGGTGTATGTGGACTTGGGCATGGATGGCCAACATTTACAGTGTGCCTTAGTCTAATAGAAACATATCTGATGCAATTGTTAATCATATTGAGTCAGCATGTGTAACAGAAATTATTTAGTCTGACAAAAGCCTTACTGATATCTAAAAGTAGTAACATAAAGGCGTGGTATCATTTCCAGATGTTAAGCACATTTGTATTCGTGGAAATACCCACAAAGGGCAGCCTCAACCAAACACTGATAACAGTATGCTTTTCATAATATGCTGACCTTTTTTGTATTACTAATTTCTCGGTGTCACTTCTAAAAGGTAATTATTTTTATCTCCCTGATAGCATCTTATAGGAGTAACAGAGGAGCGTGTGATGAGGTAGTTGTATACCATTGTCTTGCCCACTTACTTGGTCTATTAATTTCCTAATTTTTGACTGTCAGATCAGTCTGTCCTTATCAGCTACCTTGCTGCCTTTGATTTTTCGTAGTGGTCATGTACAATGCAGCATTTTTATGAAAATTTTCTTGGAGTAGCTTAGTTGTTTTTTTTTTTTTCAAACTCAAAATTGTAGTTTGAAGTCACAGTTTATAGCTAAAGTGTGAGAAATGTAATATTATGACTCACAGTTTGTACTTGGGCCGAGCTAGCTAGTGCCCCACTCTAACAGTTTTTTTTTTTTTTTAAGCTTCCCACCTCTTATTCACTGACCTGTGTCAAGCTGAGACTCTCTGTATAACATGACAGATGATGTGACAAAAACTAGAACAGTATACAGTTTGAGATAAAAGTGCAGAGACACAACAAAACCAAATGCAGACAAACTAAAAGAGAAATATGTAAATATTTCCTTCTGTGTAGCAGCCTTGGGTTTGATTAAAAGAAAATGTAATTTGTGATGAGAAAAAAGACTGACAAGGAGTTTTCTTTTTTCAGGTATGTTCCTTGAAAGAATTGCTTAAGTTCAGCATCAAAACTGGAGCTCAAGACCACATTGTATGAGCTGCATTGCTTATATCATTTGTTATAACTAGAAACCATGAAGTAACCTAATTCTGTTTTCTCATTGTAATACATGCATGAGATGCATCTACTTGTTCCTTGCCTACATGGTGGTGGGGGTGGGGTGGGGTGGGACTTGTTAGAGAACAATTTCATCTAAATATTATCAGTCATGGTTAGAGCTTGGTAGTAGTGCATCAATAGATATTTACTCCCCAAATTTCTACATTACCAGTAAGTATGTCTAAAAATGGGTCACATCTAGTGGGACCTTCATCTAGTTGTTTAAGATTACAATCAAGTGTAACCTGATCCAGGAGATCAAGTCATCTCTTTACAATAGAGGCATAAAGCCGTGATTGTGGTGTAGATGACCCAAATACATAAGCCGTGATTGTGGTGTAGATGACCCAAATTCATATTGCACCTTGAGCATCTGTAGGAACCAGCCAGGGGAATGAGTAGATGTTTTTGGATCACCCATCCAGTGGAGAGAGAAGCAGCTCTGGCTTGCTACTTGGATGATACCAAGCAGGTAACACTAGGTTTTACATCCACTGAGCTTTGGTCAATGGAGTATGTGCTTCCATTGTCCTGAGGCACGTATCACAGTGTTTTAGCATGCAGAGGCACCATGCAGCAGAGCTCAGAAAGCCACCAAGGGGGGTGGGGGGTACTGCACTTGAGTAGGGTCGGCCACCCTACTGGAACAGCAAGGGGGGGGGTACTGCACTTGAGGAGGGTAGGCCACCCTACTGGAACAGCAAGGCGGGATGGGGGTATTGCACTTGAGGAGGGCAGGCCATCCTACTGAACAGCAAGCTGACCTGCTTCCTACCAACTGACTCTTGCCTCTGGGGGGAAGAAATGTGCTGATTGGGCTTCCAGGGAAAGAACACATAGAATGGAGGGCTCTCTCATTATCAAGGAATGCTGGGAATGAGCTGATTGGATACAGGTAGGGGAGTCATTGGGCTAGGTCCAATAAGGATGAAAAAAATAAATAAAACAAGTAAAAAAATGATCCACCCCAGATTCAGTGTTAAAAAAATTAAACCACTTATAATTAATTGTTCTCTTTGTGAAGCAGACGAACTCCTTAAGGAGATAGTGCTTGTTATTCCTACTACTCACTGGTGATCTTCACAGAGTTAAAACTGATGTTTTGAAGTGGCCAACACTTTTCTGCAGCAGTAGTCTGGTAATCTAGATGAATTTGATGCTGAATTTCATTTATAGACACCTAACAGTAATATATTTATTTTTTTGGTCAGTCTATGCCCCCATTGTCTATTGAACATTTATTTCCTGACACTGGGTTGAGGGATGAACTGGTGGATCTGTCATTGAGAGGTTTATTAGGGTATTTTGAGGGTTTTCTTTGTCCCTGTGTTTCTCCCGCCACTGCCCACCTTGCAGTGAATTGTCCATGCTGACAGTCCTTCACTAAACAATGATGTAAGCAAGCATCCGCACCCACTTCCCTTAAACACAGGAAATGGCTTCACATGTGTCTACCTGAGAAATTGGACTTCTTGTGTTTTCCAAGAATCCAGTGCCATCCCCACCCCACCTCATGAGATGCTAGCAGGCACACCCACACCCCACCTCATGAGATGCTAGTAGGCCACACCCATTCACTCCTCTCCATCCCTTACTGGCTGCTACTACCAGAACCCCAGTCACCTGGGTTGCAGTAAGGGTTTCATCCCCCTGTGCACAGAGACAGACTAACATGACTTCATATAAACAGTGCTACATTTCCTCCACAGTTGTCATCATTCCTATTAGCAAAGTTTATATCCTGAAAGTAATGGCACCTTCATCAATTATCCAAGTCTCAGTGTAGATTTCCCTGCCCCCATATCCCACCCGCCCCCACTACCTCTACATTTATAGGGTCATTAGCCCATCCCCCTTTTCCTCTTATCCAACCCTGTTCACCAGTCAATTTACCAATTCAACTCCCACACTCCAGGCCTTCCTTAACTACCAAGTAAAAGACTTCCACCTCATCCTACCCATTGGCCTTTCTCTCTCATATCATGGGTAAGACCTCATATTCCAACATCCTTTCTACAGTTGTACTCCTCCTTATTCCCTATTACTTAACCAGATATGAAAACCAGACACTCTCAGGGACTCCTTTCCCCAAGAGCTACACTAGGACACATTCAAACATCCCCTATCACACTGACACACTTTCCCTCTACCCAGCCAATACACACTGCTCCAATACAGTGTATCTTACTCTCCGATACCCCAAGCCATCTGCAGCTAAATCTAATCTTAAGCTGCTACTCAAACTGCAAAGATTGTTAGATCACTTGAAAACTTGCATTGCCACAGTTGGTGACATCCACCCCAATCCAGGTCCTACTACTGCCATAGACTCTAGTTCCCTAAAGTCTACCCGATTCTCTACCAACTCCCTCCTTATACTACACCTTAACCTAAGAAGTATATACAATAAGGTTCATAATCTTCATGCCATGTTAACTACCCATTCCCCAGACATCATGTGCCTATCAGAAACATGGCTTAAACCAACCACCAAGGACGAGGAAATCCTACCCCCTGGATATAACACCCTTAGGGCTGATCAGATTAACAAAAAGGGAGGGGGGTTAGCTGTGATGTTCAAGAATTCCCTTAACATCATCACTAATCCTTTACTACCCCCCAAAATCTCTAATATAGAACTTATCTCACTAAAGATTTGCCTAAATACCCAAAAATACATTAATCTCATTGTAACTTACATACCACCAGGAAACAATTCAGAAAACCTTGAACAATTGCTCAGCTGGCTAGCCTCCAATTCCCCTCAAGAAACCATAGTACTAGGTGATTTCAACCTCGACTGGTCCCTCTACACCGCACCCACAAACCCCCTTGCTATTAACTTACATGGTTTCTCCCAAAATATTTCTTCTCTTACCAGAATTGGCAACTCTAAACAAAAAGAGAGCATCATTGACTGGATCCTTACCAATAAAGACACACATAACTATACCTCAGGGACCCTCCCAAATTACCTCAGTGACCACCTTATTACCTATATTCTAAAACACAAGTGCCCATCCAATAACCCTCCCTCATATAGATTTGTTAGAAACAAGAAGAAATTTGTCCCAAGACTTTTCCTTGCTGAACTCAAGTCCTGCAATTGGTCCACCCTGAAAACTCTACCCCTTGAAGAGAGCGTGGCTCACTTTAATAGTACTTTCCTGAAGATACTTGACTCTCATGCCCCAAACCGATTAATCAGAACCAAGGAACGAATAGCACCTTGGCTGACTAGCGAAACCAAAACTAAAATTAAACTTCGAAACCAGGCCTGGGATAATTGGAGAGCGACCAAAACCCCACTAGATCGCATCAAGTTTCAACAGCTTAGAAATACTACTAAAGCAGCCACTACCCAAGACAAAAAACAATATTTTTGTCACCTCCAGGATAAACACCAGAATAACCCAAAGAAATTCTGGGCTGGATTTAATAAGCTCCTCCACCCGGGTAAATCTTCTACCCCCACTCCTGAAAACCTCATTGGGAAAGAACCAGAGATAATAGCCAACGCTTTTAACTCTTTTTTCATCGAGACCATCCAGTCCCTAGCCAGTCAACTTACCACTACCGACTCTTCTGATACCCATACTAAAGACTCAGTCCACCCCACCTTTAACTTACAACCGGTACCTACCTCCTATATATGTACCCTCCTAAAAAAACTCAAACCAACTACCTTAGCTGCCGACCAGCTCCCTGCAGAATTCCTTCAAATAGCGTCAGACGCCATTGCCTATCGCATCTCAATCTTGATTAATAGAACCATAACTGAAACTACCATTCCCTCTATTTGGAAAATGTCATACATCATCCCTCTCCATAAAGGAGGGTCCTCCACGGCAACATCCAACTACCGTCCCATAGCAATATTGTCTCCAATAGCCAAAGTCATGGAACGGTGTGTTCACAAACAGCTCTTACAATACCTCAACCTTAATAGTCTTCTGTCCCCAACCCAGCATGGCTTTTGCCCCCATCACAGTACAACCACCGCCCTGCTCTCCTTTGTTGACTCAGTCAATAACAACCGTAACAAGAAATTAATTTCCTCTGCTCTCTTCCTTGATCTCTCAAAGGCCTTTGATATGGTCAATCATCAGCAACTGCTTCACACCCTGGAAACTCTATATCTTGACATCCCAACCATAAACTGGTTTAAAGCCTACCTCTCTTGCAGGCAACAAACCGTCCAATGGCAAAATAAGCTATCTGACCTACTTCCCAACACCATAGGCGTCCCTCAGGGCTCTATATTAGGTCCTCTTCTTTTCTCAGTTTTCATAAATGACCTCCACTCGATTATCCCCAAATCTACATGCATCCAATATGCAGACGACTCCACCTTGATCTGTTCTGACGTCTCCCTCCCGAAACTTCAAATAATTACCCAAAACTGTTTTACATTAGTAGAAGAATGGTTCTCTAAATGGCAACTCATCCTTAATCCTACTAAAACCAAATTATTGCTTTTTTACCCCTCTACAACTACTCCTCTAGGTAAAGAACCTCTGAATACGGACAACACGTTCTACGTGGAATCTACAAATGGTACCATCATAACCCCTGTGTCTCATACCAAACTATTAGGTGTGTCTATAGATAACAAGCTTAAATTTGATATACACATTAACCAAACTATTAAAACCGTACACAAGAAACTTGGATCTATGTATAGAATAAAAATTTCTAACCCCTCATACCAAGCTAACCATTGCTCGCACCCATCTCCTCTCCACCCTCCTCTATGCCTCCCCAATACTGTCGTTCCTCAATAAGCGGGAACTCAATAAACTATCTGTTGCCTACAATCACATAGCCAGATTTATAACAGGAACACCGTATCATACTCACCACTGCCTCAACCTAAATACCCTCGGCTGGCTAGAACTCCCCAACCTACTAAAACTCAACCAACTTACTGAAGCTTTTAAAATAATCAACCATCCGGACAGAACCCCCTCTCTGAGCAATATCATGACCTCCTACTCAAACTTAAAATCACTCAGGTCAGCTAATAGTGTTCAGGTACAAACCATTAAAGCTAATAACTCTGGAGGTGATGCTCTCTATGCCAATTCCATTGGCAAGCTATGGAATTCCCTACCCAACAGCCTAAGACTAATGACCTCGATCAATCAATTCAAAAATCACCTCAAAATATTTCTTAAGTCTCATTGTTCATGCCCATGTACTAAACCAGACTAGCCGCTGTAGTTTACACCCTATCCCAGAGATCTCAACCTGCCCCCACGGCTTAAACTTATCGCCAACCTTAGTCATATCTATATAATATTCTGATTGTTATTTTACAAATATGTTATACCAATGTCTTTTCCTGTGATATGTATGTTATACTACTCTATACCACTTGTAAATGTATCCTGTATTCTCTTATCTGTGGAGCTTTTCTCCCCGGGCCTCTACTGAAAATGGACATGTATCCAGCTAGACTAGCCCGGTCAACAAATGCAAAATAAAATAAAATAAATAATAAATAGATGACACCAGTAACTGATAGAGCTGGATGTCTGTCAGTGGTCTCATCAAGTTTATCAAGTTTATTTGCCAAACTCCTAGCATTTATATGTAATCTCTTCATAGTTGGACCCACCCAAAGTGCCAAAGTGAAGAATTTCAAAGAGGTCATTCCATTTCTAAAAAAAAAAAAATAATAAAAAAAAAATTAGAGACCAATTGATGTCATAGAAGCAACAGGGATTCCAAAGGGCTTTTGATGGAGAAGACCCGGAAGCCAGGACAAGAGCAAGTCGGCTGCTTTTCATCCTTGCCAAATTTTGTAAATATTATGAAGAGCTCGGTAAGGCAGCTAATTTCCCACACCCATTTTAGAAGGCATTTATTGTTTTCCTGTCTCACGTGCAGTTCTTGAAGCCTTTTGAGTATCTAGCAGGAGGGCATGCTCAAATTTCCAAGTGGTGGGTGGAAAGTGTAGTGAGAAAGTTGTGTACATATGTTGTTTCTTGTTGTGTCCCCTAGCATATAGTTTGTTTATAACTCTTATCATCTTAGCTTAGCTTGGCTGTGTGCAGTCCTTACCATAGATTCTTAATTGTAAGGCTAATGTTCTTACTTTAGGTGCAGCCTCTGTCAGTTCCTCCAGCTATTCTCAGGTTCTTGGATAGCCTTCTTCAGTTTATGGTAAGGATCCTAGTAACTTATCTTTCTAAATATTACTACCTTGGTGTGTGTACATTGTATCCCGTATGTTGTTTCTATATTTATTTATTTATGGGGTACTACACTGATCTCAGTGGACCATTCACAGGTATAGTCTAGGGTATGTCAGGATGTAAAGAAGAGCTACAGTTATATGCAAGAGCAATCATGAAGTAAAGGATTACAATCTGTACCAACTTTACATGTGACAAATTGAAAGGCAAGTTACTAGCAAGGTTGAATATGAGAGCAAGCAATGCCTATGTTGAGACTTCAGATTTTCTTTCAGTCCATTGTCTTAGATTAGCTTATGTATACTAGTAGAGGAATGTGTCTGTACATGTGTGTGTGTGTGTGTGTGTGTGTGTGGGGGCAGAAAAAAGTGGTGGTAAGGGGGAGTAAGGAGTGTGTAAATCTATTTTCAACTGAAATGGCTTCTATATTGTGACTTCAGTCAAAAGGGTTGGGAGGGTGGCCTAATGGTTAAGGTGTTTGCCTTACAAACACAAGGTGCAGCGTTTGAGTCTCACAAGGGATAATTCGCTAGGCTTGAAATGGCTCGCAAAGGCAGTTAGCCTAGTACTACCCTATGAACCTATAAGAACATATCTGCCCTACAGTCTAGCTGCTAAGTAGTTGCTGCCTTCAGCATTTCAGTTCTATTAAACCTACAAAAAAAAAAAAAACCAGCAGAACTGCTTTGCAAAAATAACTGTTAACAGTTTAACCTGTCTTTAGTACAAAGCAGTTAATGAAGATGCGATACTCGAGGAAGCACTGTGAGGTTTCTGTAGAACTAGCCTTTTTTTATGAGCACACAAACATTATGCTTAATAGACATTGCACTGCCATTTTTTTACAGGCAAAAGTTTGCAAATCGGTACCCAGTAACTGGAAAGAAAATATTTAAACAGAAGACCCGAGGTGAACAGATTCTGTCAGATCATGTTTTATATTTTCTGCACCCATAGTAAATTTTGCTGTAAAACTAACACTTAGACTTCCTAAGGAGGAAGTAGCAGAATCCAAAATTTAAAGAGAGACAAAACTCTGGAGACCTGCATATACTGGTAAATGAAAAGTGAAGGATTTAACTCAATTCTGTCTCTATGTGCCATCTCCCTGTAGTGGCAAAGGCCGTAATTGAAGGCGGAGCTGAGTAGCAGTTAGCCATCTTGGCTGAAATAACAATATGTAATTGGCTTGCAGGGATAACTATACAAATGCTATAGAATCCTGCCCTGGCATTAAGTCCATGGTAGGTAGGAACACTGATTTACTGTTCTTAAAAAAAAAAAAAAAAATGAAATTCTGCTTTCATGAGTTGAAATCTAGGAATCATACCTGAGGTTTTAAGTGACATTTTGTTCATTGCTTTGATTCCGTATCCATTTGTTAATATATGTCTCTCGCCTTATGTGCATATGCACGTGTGTATGTCTTCCTCTCTGTGTACACAAATATATGTATGCATGTTTACACCTATAAATAAATATATACACACACACACGCACACATTATATATATATATATATATATATATATATATACACATACATATATGGATAGCAGAGCCGGATCATGGTCAAATCGGCCCCTAGATAGGGTAATGGATTGGGCCCCCCCCCCCCGGCAGCCATTCCAGTGTCCAGTTACTTGGGTATCTCTCCCCAGTTACCATAAACACTGTTCAAACCGCTCAGTGTACATACTATTTTCTTCTTGACTTCTACAATGATTACAGATATTTGGAATTGATTTAAAACTTTTATTTCAAATTTTATAGCACAAACACTGATAGCCATTTGCTAAACCAAACAATATAGTCTCACAATGAAAACAGGCTTAGCATGAATAGCAAACTTTTGTGCCCTTCAAACTCACATTCATTGAAATGGCATTGAAACCTACATTCAAAGAAAATGCATCTGGCTAGTGGCAGATTGTTTACCATGGGCTGTTTTCAAGTCATAGGCCACTTGCACACATTTTTAGGACCATGCATACGTGTATGTATTCTTTGATTCACCTTCCTGATTATATTGAATTATATTCTTTATATAACACAGCACCACTTGTTAGAGTGTGTTTTAAATTTGTAGTTTTGAACATTTTTCCAGTAAACAATGAAGCAAAACATATGAACCAGTAAACACATATAATTACATTTTAAACCATAAAAGGCCACTAATACGTCTGTAATTTACGGTCCAGTATCAGTCAATATGTACAATCTCTGCAGAAGTAAACGTCATTTGAATAATTCCACATTAAAGAGATATGTAAGTAATAAAGATGTTGCTGCTAGCAAGCAACTTTATATTTCAGTGTTTTAGCTATGAATTCGATGCCTGTGTTACATTAAAAAAAAATTGGTAAGCTGGTAATATTGCAGTAGGTAATGGATAGCAAACCAAAGACACAGCTGTAGTTACCAGGTATCTTATCCAAAGGAGGACACTCTCAGGAGTGCAACACCCCCCCCCCCATTAAAATGCACTGCAGTATTCATCACATGGTGTGGAAGCAGAACCCACAGCCTTCTGCACCAAACACAAATGCTACCTGTTGTGCTACTAATGCTGCTTTCAAATTCTGTAGTACAAATACTGGCAATTTGCTAAACAAAACAGTTGCACGTTGAACTTTTTAAAATTGTTTTAATTAAAAATTAAATGTTGCGGCAGCCATCCACCCTGGCCAGCGGGCCTTAGACAACTGCCTAAGTTGCCTCATACTGGATCTGGATAGATGTATATGGCTAGATGTAGATAAATATTTTACTTTGACTAATCCAGCTTTTTTTCAGTCTAGCATCCCTACATCATCCATTCCCTCACCTTCTTTGTGGTAAAAAGAGCAGTACGTCAGAGAGTATTTTCTGACAGTTTGGGGCACATTTATGCAGAAAGATGACACCTATAAAAATAAAAAAAACATACTGCACGAATTTGAATCCTGATGGGCTCCAGCTGCATAGTATCAAGGATTACTACAAAGATAATTTCCAAATGGCAATTCAAAGATCTTTATCTTAACATGGCATTTTGGTCCGGAGGTAAGGTTGTAAGATATAGTTTCTGTGGTGCAGGATTTGATTCCCTTGGCCCTTGTTTGCCTACTATCTGACCTGGAGCAAGTCACTTATGCAGACACTGCTCCTGGGTCACCCCTGAAAAGGGATTGTTTGTTTAGTGGGCCTACCTGGTTAACAAATATTACTATTGTTATTGTTTTGGAAGTCTTCACTTTTCTCAGTATTACTAGCACTGGACAATGTATATATTATTTAAACAAGAAACATCTTTATTAAATTATCATATATGACATAGGCACTCATACATTTATAAACATAATTTTAGTTGCAAACATTACACATCCCTTATAATCTATCAAATTGTTCTCAGTCAAACATTACATAGTTCATTCAAATTCTGGTTTCTTTTAAACCCAGTTACTCCTCTGTATGCATTGTTCCCAGAATTCCCATTTTTTTCTATGTAATTTGCTCCTAACCTTTTCTAAATATCCCAGTTCTAGTTGTTTTATCTCTGTTACTATATTCACTACTTCTAGTAAAGTTGGTTTAGACTTTGATTTCCGTTTTCTAGTAATTGCTGTTTTTGGCAGCCACCATAATTAGACTCAAAGGTTTTACTATGTCTAGGCAATTCCGATTCTGTATCATAGTTCAAAAAATAATTTCCTTATTTACACCAATTTGCTCACTCAGTATCTTTGACAGATTAGTCTGTAGGGAATCGTTAAAGTCTGTCAACTCATTACACTCCCAGAAAATATTTTTCCCAATTACCTCTTTCTTCCCCATCACAACTCCTTCATTTGCTGTCTACCTGAGGAAGAATTCTCTAAAGTCTACTTGCGGTATAAAATACGTGTGTAAACATTTCCAAGCAAAGTTCCTAAATCCTCTAGACTTTGTTGCATATTTGGGAGACATACATATATCCCCCATTGTTTCTTTGTGAATTGCTTTTCCAGTCTCTCTTGTCAATCTTTTCTAACCTCGTCTGATTGATTCTCATAGTTATCACGCAGTATTTTATATGCTGTAATTACTCCTTTTTTAACAACAACTGTTCCAGATTGTAGTGAAAACTCTACCAGAGCAAATCGTTCATTTTAAGATCCTCCTATGTCTTTCTTTTTGCCTGTACTCTGATATCAATCTTTGATAGGGAAGACTATCTCTGGCCTGCAGTTCAAAAAAAATCTTGTTCTCTTCCCATTCTATTACCTGTCCCCCTGTAATTAGTTGCTCCCAATAAACATTGTACAATATTTTGTTCTTAGGATTGAGGAATGCCCGTTTTATTACCAGATACTTCCGCAGCATTTCCAGCTTTAGAGTGGGTACAGCACCTTCACATGTTTTGTTGAATAGCTGATTTCTTCACTGCAGTTTGACATTTACGTCTGATGACAGTTCAGTGATGTGAATACAAGACAATGCCATGCTACTTAGCTAAAAGTCATCATTTTAGAAGGAGACATCTTTGCCTTTATTGCTCATGAAGAATTTTATTTCCTTGTGCAGAAACGCTGTCCTGCTCAACCACAAATCATGGCTGAAATAACTATCAGTGTGCTACACTTGTGATTTCTTAAGAAATGTTTTGAAATGCTATGATTCAGACCTCTCAGTTTATGAATTTGTCAATTTCAGTGACGTTTTTCATGACCTCTTTCATTTCAAGGATGGTGGCGCACAAACACAGCCATACACATTTGTGCATATATATATATATTTATATATTTATGTCAAAATTGCAACAGTTCTAAGGAGAAAATCAGATGATCACATGTACCTACTTTTTTCAGTGCGAGATTGCAGGTCGGTGGGGTTCAGGAAAAGTTGCCCTTTTCCCACTGTACTACGATCTCTGAGTTGGTATATATAATTAGCAGGTTGCCTGAGAGGTGCAGCCCCCACAAAAAAGCGTGACATAAAGGTTGTTAACATCATATCCCATGCAGCTAAATTTGCTAGTGTCATAGGACAGATGTGGGCTGAGAGGGAAAATGGCTCCGCCTAGTACTAATGTATGAACCTATGAATTACTAAGTAACGGAATGAAGGCATTTTCAGATGAGGATTTTCTCAAAGATGATTGTGAAATATTTATAGATGTGTACATGTAAGCTGCCAAGAGGAAAAGGCCACTGATTGAAAATGGAGTCTTTCTTGCATCAGACCACCATAAAACAACTGGAAGACCTCTTATCAAACATAAAAGATAATCTCTGCAAATGTCCCCCCCCCCCCCCCCCCCAGTATTTTTGGCTTTGTCCAGATTTTTTGTTTTAAGAAGTTGAGATCTATGCTGTAAAACATTCAACAGTATTTTACAGGTTAAGTACAAAGTCATACTGGCATGTTTGTACTTAGCAGACGAGGCATATGCATTTTTTATCCATTTACTCACTTGAGTCCTGTAAACAGGGAAAGAAACATGAGGGTTTTATGATACTTATTTGACTTGGATGCATAATGAGGGGACTTTGTAATGGTGTTGGTACAACAGCAGGACCTTTTTGGTGAAAGGTGTGACTTCATTGGAATATTAAAATATAGATTGGGTTAGATCTGAATAAGGAAGAGGGCTCAGTAATGGTTGCCGTGTATGCAGAACCATTTTGTTGACAAGTATATTCTCAGAGATTTTAAATTGTATACGAGATGAGATATTTCTGATGTTTGTTGGAGAATTCCACAGTTCAGGAATATATACAGAGCAGAAGCAATCATCATTGATTTTTACGTAAGGACTAAGAAGGGCATAGTGAACATAATCTATGGTTATGACAGAAAAGGTGTCTTCAAGGAATGACTGAGACCAGATTTAATTGTAGGAGGATTTCATTCTTACAGAAAAATACTTTAAAAACTTGTAATAATGACTTCTTTTACATGGAAACATTGCAATGGTTTAGAAACACATCTAGAAGTTAAAACAGTTGCTTTTTAAGATAAAATGGAGGAGAAATAAAGGAGGTCCTAATCACCATTGTGATTGGAAGAATTCCATATTTAAGTTGTGTGGGAACAGAATATTGTTTGTGATTTTACTGTAGTCTGAGTTGTTAAACTTTAAGAGTTTTGTCCTTCCAGCAGTGGACTTTTCATTTAGAAGCTGATTCAGCTGCATAGGAGAGCAGTTTGGTTTTGCCCAAAAGTATTTTTTTGTGCCCTTATATCCATCTTGGCCTTATTTCTATCAAGGAATATTTGCACCTGATTCAGAAGTAGGGAAATTTTCCAAGGATACTATGCCAGCTTCTAATTTAAGTATGTAAAGAAATGACTTTGCCTTTTTAATTTCTGAATATGGAAGGAAATAATTGATTTTGAAGGTTAAAGAATAAACCATATAACGGAGATTTTATTAAGTCAACAATGGATACACATGTTATCAGGGAAATGCAGTGACTGTGGATTGCATATGGAAGCTATGGGAGAGAGGAGCTTTAAGTAAGAGGTGAGGGGTAAGATGGTTTGAAATGATAAAAATGTTTCTGTACAAAACAAGTAATAAATGAATTAACCCACTAGAAGGGGTGGTAGAACAGAATGACTGAAATGGATGTAAGAGAGCATAGGGAGAGATGAAAGGAGAAAGGGGCATCTGTGTAACATTGCCTTCAACAAAAGGAGTTCGCAGCTGACCTTGGGTCTTCTGCAGTACAGCCCTTGGCCAGATTCTAAATGACTTTTACGTGACTTACTGTGGTGCAAGGCCTATTTGTAAAGCAGGTTTGCACTGAGCGCCAGCCCTATGGGTCCACATCACCACAGTGAGTTTACGAATGTACTCCGTGTCTTCTTTTAGTCTTTTTCCTGATTTGCCAGAGTATAGACTAGAACTGACAGTTTGAATATTGTGTGTTATGACTGGGAGTATAGTTCTGTAGTGTGACATTTTACCAAGTACAGCACACATTAAAAAAGGTTAAGCAAGTGTTCATTTTCACTAATCTGAAAATATGTGGCAGTGATTGTTTAGAAAACCATTTCAGGATGAAGCATTCTTAAAAGACATTTGCACATATTTTTGCAAGGGAGTCCAGGTAAAAGGATCATGTCTGAAATTTCCTACAAAATAATTTAAAAACATCTAACAATCAATCTGCAGTGTCCTGGCATATGAGAAAGAATACTAAACTAATAGAAAAAGCCACTCCATTATAAAAGCAAACTTACTTTTATTGCAGTTAAAAGGCTAGCACTTTCTTGTAAGACTATATAAACATCTCCCGACTGCTTTTGCCATTTTATGGTATGATATATGACATAATACCCTGAATTTGTGCAAGACTGCTATCTAATGTAACAAAGTAGCCAACATTCCCTAAGAATAAAACAACTAGCAGGAAGAAGTGAAGTTGCTCTGAAGCATTAGCCTAGGCTCAGTTTGGCTATAAAGTAAAAACATTTGGTGAGGTGTTTAACTACTGGGAGAGAAGGTTACCAAGAAAAAAATAATCTAGTGCCTTGGGAGCCAGCCATCAAGGATAGTCCAAGGATTATTAGTTCAACAAAAGGAACTCACAAGGTAAGCTACCCAGTAAGTATTCACCTAAAAATCTGGTAAGCAGGTAAGAACAGTGGACACATTGTCCCTTTTCAGGGGCAGTCTGGCAGCAGTATCTGGTGTGACTGACTGAGTCGCACAGTAGATGCATGGAGATTGTAGGAACTGAGCCCCAAACTGCTGCAGGGTCTAAGTCTAGCAGCACATTGTCTTAAACCTCCACACCAAGCTGCCAGCCGAAGCATTTTCACTATATGCCATGCTTGTTTTAGGGTCTTATGGAGCACATCTTCTGTAGTGCTTTTCCTGTCAGTGGTGAATGTGTATTCATGCAATGCCATACAGCCGGAGAGGAGTACAGTCATTTGTTGTATATTCTGTGGACATTAGTAATCTCACTGACAAAGCTGCCGCTTACTCATAGACTTCCTCTTGTTATTGTTCATTTTACACGTCTTACTGTTAACTGTAGTGGAGAATGGCCCAATACATTTTGTAGACCAGAGGAGTCCAGACCTGCTAAGTACTTAGAGTCTCTGTGTAACATGTGGTAGTGCACTGCCTAGGCCAGCCTGGATACCTCTGTTGTGTGAAATATTTTGGGCTGCTGTCTATTGGTTTTCATTATACTAACATTGTGCAACATGTATGATAAAATCCATCCCTCTGTGGGTCCCTCCGGCAGATGCATTGAAAAGAAAGACAACATACTTTCTGGCAGACTGGTGGGGTATCTAGCTCTGCTGCCAGTGACCAAACACTGATTAGCGACTCAGGTGCCGGAGGGGTGAGGATTGAATGCCTAATGTATACCCCAAACAACTCCCTTCTTCCATGCAATAACGCAACTTAAAAATGTACAGGAAAAATACCTTCCTTAATGTCAGCATATCGGTAAACACTGGTAGCATTGTCAGGATGAAACAAATGTCATTACTGCTACAGAGTGTAGTGTCTATGGAGAAGGAAAAACATGAAACTTAGCAGGACTCAATCAGCAGATTCCATGCATAGTTATTTTTTTTTTATACGCACTGTTGTCACAAAAGTTAAAGAACAAGAAGTAAAACAAATTGTATTGCGTCATCAATGGGTACACGTCATTAAAGAGTTATAGTTCTCTGTGTTCTTACAGGATTTCTCCTAATGCTTCAGTTCCCTTCCCCATCTCAAATGCATGCATGTAGGTCAGCTTGGCAATACACTTTAAACCTGAACTTGTATGTAAGATTTTTAACCCAAAATCTATATCATTCTGTTATCACTGGCAATAACAGTCCATGTTATTTCTACAAGCATTGCTTATGCCAAGCATCCTCTTCATGTCGTTTTCTGTTCTCATACAAATTCAGTAAAAGATCACTACAGCCAGTAGTATAACTGCGGTGGTAGTGCTGTGGTAGTGTTGTCGCCTCACAGTAAGACGTCCTGTTCGATTCTCAGCTAGAGCGTCTTCTGTGTAGAGACATGCGTGAATGGGCGTACCGTTGTTGAAGGTTGTGCGTCAGGGCCGGCAACTCAGCACGTAAAAATCTACTGTCAATCATTAGCGGACCGGAGTTCCGCTGTGGTAACCCCTAACTGGAAAAAGTCGAAAGACGCAACAACAACCAGTAGTATAAAGGTCCCAAGGAAAACATTTGAGCCATCAGACACCCCTTCAGTGTCATTTGGAGATGTATTTTTCAGATGTGAGAGTTTAACTTACGAAAGAGGTGTATTCCTTAGGGCATCTGGAAAGTAGGCTAAGTTTTGAAAAAATGTCTATTCAAAGCATATTGTTCCTTAGATCTAGATATTTCAGATTTTGCAGAGTATTTGTCTGCTTCATTAAAAGCATATCTGC
This sequence comes from Protopterus annectens, assembly GCF_019279795.1. NCBI lineage: Eukaryota > Metazoa > Chordata > Ceratodontiformes > Protopteridae > Protopterus > Protopterus annectens. The sequence continues at coordinate 1,732,430,852 of NC_056725.1, forward strand.
TGAAGTTGTGTCCTATTATTCCTTAGATCCAGATGTTTTAGATTTGGCATGTTAACAAAAACTGGAGGATCTGATGCACATGTAATTTTAAGAAATCCATTCAAGCCTCCTAATATTATCATCCATTGGTCAAGATTCATCAAATCTGGGTTTGATGAGACTGAATAAGGTGTCTGGTCAGATACATTCCAATCATAGGTCTAATGAGTGATGAGTAGTAAATGAGTAGATGAGTAGTAATGAGTCAGTAGTAAAATGTGTCTCAACATATGACTGTATGTTTGAGGGGAAATAGGTTAAATTGTTGTTTACACAATTAACAGTGCTAGCAGGTTGAGAGCACTCGCAAAATGTGGGATAGGTATACTGTACAGTTATAAAGGGCAAAACTTACAAAAGGAACCTGATTAAGTCCAGAATAATAAAGCAAGTTACAACAGATTTGATTGGCCAGTATTGTTGAAATGGAACTCAAGAGGCTGCATCTAGAAAACTGCTGAACAGAATAATGAATAGTAAATCTTACTACTTTACAAAATCTTGCTGATGTTCTCGGCAAAAGTATGAGAGTCAGATGTTATCAAGTTATGTTGCAAAGATGTTTGCAATTGGAAAAAAATAAGTAGGAGTCTGAAAAGTGAAAAGCTTATTGTGTACACATCACTCTTTTTCTAAACCAAGAAAGAGTATTTTATTTTTTATGCCCTGTGTTATCAGTATCTAAGAACACTGTCTGTGAAGACTAAAACATGCTTCAAGTCTTGCTTTCTTGCTTTTGTGATTACAACATGCACAGTAAGCACCACTGCTTCCAAGTGAATAAGTGCTAACACCAGGCTTGTGAACAGAAAACTCCCCATCACATGTACTATGCCATCAGACTCAAAGGGCACTGAAAATGCCTGGGGTGAATGTTTTAAAACTCTTCATAAGCTGCAACTCATTTTCACTGATTAAAACATTAAACACAACTCGCCCCAGTATCTACAAGCTTATTTCTCTCTGAAAATAACATTAGAAAAATAATTAATTCTAAGTCCAAAACTATCCAAAATTGTGTCACTTTCTAAATAATTTTATACTTGATATGCCCTTTTTCTTTGTTCCAGAAAGGCAACCCAACGCAATGAATGCAAATACCAAGCTCAGAGCTCAGACTGTTAAATCAAGGTCTGTAAGTGTACCACTTTTTGGCACAGTTTCCTTTTGCATGTTGATGTCATATTTAAATGAAATGGGGAAAAAGCAGTTGTGAAAACAGTAAGGAGAGATCTGAAAGATAATACGATTTCTGGGTACAGATATTAAATGAAATGTGACCCATAATATCTCTTGACACTTTAAAGCCATAAGAATGGAAATCCATGTAGTAATATTGCCTTTTCCCAAACAGTAATCTGATTTGTGATTGTACTCCCCTACAATGAATGGTTCCTTCCATTACCTTGTGGTATTATGGCAAGTGATGTAGTCCAACTTTTAGTGTCATAGTGATAAGGTTAAGGCTGATTTGTGACAACCATAGTCTTATTTAACTGTTGACCAACTCTGTTTATCTTTTAAAGGCTTACATGTAGGGTTCGAGTTTGTTTAAAACAGCAGACTAAAGTTGTAATTCTGCTTACCTCTTGTATATGGTCCATTGACATTAATGTATTATAGTCTAGCAGTTTATAAAGTACCTGACTTGTCCCTAGCAGGTTAATACATTCATAAGTAATTACTAGACTAGCTGCCTTTGTGGGCCATTTTAAGCTTACCCAATTTTCCTTTCAAAGGTGAAAATCAAACCCTGTGCCTTGTGTCTCTGAGGTAACTGTCTTAACCATTACACCAGCCAGGTCTATATTAGATCACCTAATGCTTAGGTAAGCAAACGATGATTAATCGAACCCCATGTAAGCGAAAGTTTACAAAACTGAACTGTCAGAACAGCGATTTTTTTTCCCATTCCAACAAAAAAAAAAGTACATTAAAACATGAGATTAAGTGGGGGACTTTACCCCCACACCCCCCAGTGTGGGGGGCTGTGCCCCCCCACACCCCCTACTTAAATATACCAACTCCGAGACCGCACTACAGTGCCGAAAACAGCAAAGTACCAAAGCGGCCAAGCAAATTCTTTCCCAGGGAAAGAATTCGCTTACATGCCACTTCGAAATTTTAGTTTCGGTTTTGTCAGTTTGACCAAGACGCATTTGAAAACATGCGTCTTCGGTCTGCTGATAGGAACCCCACCAGCCCACAACGTCATGCAGTGTTGACTGTTAGCCACTGGTTCAGCACCCCACCCCCAGTTTCCACAAAACAATGTTCAATACCGAAATAAGCGTATATGTGAATAATTAAACATGTAGATGCAAACTTTATACAGATAGATAGATAGCTAGACACATACATATACACGTGTGTACCTAGATAGATCTGTGCGTGAGACCATCTTTCCTCATAACTGTTTGTTCATATATATTTCCTGTACTGTCTGGTAAGTAAAGGTGAGTCTAAGCTTCTGTTTTAATCATTTATTTAGGTGAGTGTGACACTAATAGATGGGGTAAAATAGTGGTACAGACCGCACTACAGACATATGCCATCCATACATACATCCACAATACTGTGAAAAATAAATAAGTACATATATAAATAAACTAATTCCCTTCAGGTACAGTGGTGCAACTGTTAACGTTTCCCCCTCATCATACCTGGTTATCTAGTTCAGGCCCAATCAGACTGCCTGTATAGAGTTTGCATTTTTCTGTTTGTATTCATGTGGGATTTCTCCTGATGCTTCAGTTTCCTTTCCCATCCAAAATACATATAGGTAGCCAAATTAGCAATCCTCTAAATTGCACAGGCAGAGGGTAAGTGTGTGTGTGTGTGTGCGTGTGTCTGTGTGTGTCTGTATGTAAAAGTCAGTGAAAGACTGCCATCCTAACCAGGGTAGTTGTCATGTCTGTTCCTCTCTGAGTGGTGGGACAGGCTTGCATCTTCTGTGTCCATGAAGAGGGTAAATGGGCTATCACAAAAGTAAGCAACTCAGTTGGTGCAGATTTTTATACAATTTTAAAAATATCCTTTATTTGGTACTCATCTAGTCTCCCTTCTCCCTCACCCTCTCCCTCCAACAGGATTATTTATTCTCAACAATGTATATAGTTTAGACCTCAGTTTATTTCCTCCAGTGCAATGAGAATATAGACTAAAACTTGCTGTTCTTCTGGATGCTTCTTTCAAATCTCTATCATTATATTTCAAATTGAACTGTCATCTCCTATCTCTGAATGTTACTATGTTTCCTTGGACTACTTTGTGGACAAATCTTGAACATTTGCACCTGTATGATTGTTTCACTTTTTCATTCTATTGATGTTCATCATGTTTCACTGTTGCAGTCATTACAATTGAATTATCCTGCTGGCAGGCTACCAGCAGTCAGCCTGAATTCCAAAGTCTAGGTCTGGCATCGTTTGCTGTCGCCTCCTCCCTGATGTCAGTGTGCCAGGGGTATAAAAGATGCAGCCGATGCCATTTTCTTCCATCTTTCTTGCCGCGCGGTGCCCGAAACAAAAGAAGTTCGCAAGTGCCGGTTGGCCGACTCCTGAGATTTTCGTGTTCAAATATCAGATCCGAAGTCTTCATAAAAAGCTAAGTACCCTGTTGGGGAAACTTTTTTCTTGCTCCAGACCGATGTCAGAAAAAGTTAATAATTGTATTTCTTGTGGGAAGCAAATACCTCATAAGGACTTCCATTCTTACTGTATTCCTTGCCTAGGCCCTGATCACGACGTTGCTAATTGTCGGTTTTGTGCTAGATTTAACCAACGCACTATTAAGCGTCAGTACAATTTTGCATTTCACTATTTTGGCAGAAGATTTTATTACAAGATGTCGTCGGATAGCCATCCGACTACCACAATTCAAAAGAAACACAAAGAAAAAGAAAAGGACAGGCATCCGAGGTCCAAAACTGATGACGAGGCTTCTTCTAAGCCAGTCGCCAGTTCTCAGTGAGGCACTTTCGCAGGCCCTGAAGCCCGCTACTTTAGAGCTGCAGGCCGCTTCAGACTCCCACATGGAGCCAACTAGGCCGCTGGAAACTCAAGGTATTGGAACCTCGGAAACTATTCCCTCAGATGGATCCGGAGCCGCTGAGCAGGCATCGGCTTCTGAGGGTGTTTTCAGGCCTACACAGTTATATGTTAAAACTACTTCAGCTTCAAAGGCAAAGACTAAAGCATCTCTAAAGACAAAGAAACAAGTACAACAGACCCATGGACAGGCCTCCATGCCTAAAAAAACAGATGCTCAAAATGGCCGAAGACCTAATTACTTTGATCAGGGGTTCCCATCCCCCTCCTGATAAGAGGCATAGGCAAGAGACAGAATATGAATCTTCAGATCAGGTTTCCATTTCTTCTGATTCCTCCTCTGATCAGGAATACTCTTTTCCTCCCTATGAGGATTCTGATGCTGAAGAATCTATCCCTTCAGCCTCTCCTCTTGAGGATTATTCTTTTGGGGAAACTCTGCATACCATGAGGGAGCATTTCCACTGGGAGAGCCAAGATTATTCAGAATCTAAGAAAAAGCTCAGAGACTTCCTTTTACTACCTCAGCACAGGCCCCTTGCTATTCCACCTGTGTTAGACATTGTAGATGATGTATTTTCAGAGTCCAGTCTGACTCCTGACTCTTTACCTCCAGCTCCTGTTAAGCCAGACAGATACTACAGAGTTCCTGATTCACATAAATGTCTTTTTAAGAACCCTGCTGCTGACCCAGAAACAATTTCTCAGGGTCCCAAAGGGGTCAAAGCTTCCACTGCAAAAAACCCTACCCCCTCTGACAGGGATTCTAGGGCACTGGACAGATGGGGAAAAAAGATTTACACTTCTGCTACCTTGGCTGTAAGGGCTTTAAATTGTCAGTTTCATATGCGTAAATATCAGCAAGATATTATGTCACTGCTTAAACAGAAAATGTTGATAAATTCTGAATGTGCAGAAAACAAAGAAATGCAGGATTTATTGCATGCAGCTGAACAAGTGGGAAAGCGTACTTTGCAATGTGGTTTTGATTCTCTGGAGGCCTCCTGCAGGGCCGCTGTTAACAGGTTCTGTCATTAGGAGGCATGCTTGGCTAAAGGAACAGAATCTGCCTGATCATGTTAAAACAATTATTAGATGCTCCATTACAGCATGATACCTTGTTTGGTGTTAAAGCAGAATAGGTGTTGAAGAAAATGGAGGACAAAGCTAAATCTATGCAAACAGTCAAGGATTTCTTACAGGTACAGCCTCCAAGATTTAGCAGGCACTGGCCTACAAAGAATTGGTCCTTTCCAGTGTCAGACAGGCCACAAAGAGGCAGATACAGATGCCCTAGAGGTAGATCCCAGCCTCGAGACTCATACAGGTCTAAACAATGGGGTACTTCTACCTCCAAAAGCGGAGAAGACAAATCACAGCCATACAGGAAACAGTCCCAATGACTTCCCCCTGCCTGCGCCAAGCACTTATCTTCTGGCAGCACCTTTAGGGGAAAACTAGCACTTTTTTCTCAAAATTGGCATGTAATAACCCAGGACAAATGAGTCTTGGATATAGTGTCACAAGGCTACAGGTTTCACTTTCACACCCTGCCAAAGGCAAACTATTTGCCAGACCTGCCAAAAGATCAATGGGCAGAGGCACAAAAGCAAGTGTCATCCCTCATGGACATAAGGGCCATTCAGCAAGTACCACAGCAAGAGCAGGGACAAGGATTTTACTCAAGAATATTATTGGTACCCAGAAAGGACAAAGCCTGGAGACCAATACTGGACCTATCTATTCTAAACACATATCTGGATATTCCAAGATTCAAAATGTTGACTCTGCAGCAGCTTCTGCCCATGCTGGGCAAGAAGGCTTGGCTTGTGACTTTAGACCTAAAAGAGGCATACCTGCATGTTCCAATCAGACAGTCATGCAGAAGATACCTCAGATTCATAGCTGGCTCAATGCACTACCAATTCTCTGCACTGCCCTTTGGCTTATCTACTGCGCCCAGGGTCTTCACAAAATGCCTGGCTCCAGTAATTGCATTTTGCAGACAAAGAGGAATACAAATATATCCTTACTTGGACGACTGCCTTATTCAAGCAGAGAACAAGGACATTCTACTACAGCATCTGGGGTTTGTAAAAAGATTACTAACATGCCTAGGGTACACAGTAAACGAAAAGAAATCCAAACTAGTACCCTCTCAAGAGATAAAATTCCTGGGTGCAAGCTTAAATACAACTGCCCAGATGGCTTATCTCATGCCAGACAAACAAAGGCAACTGACTACTTATTTCAAATTGTTGGCAACAAAAACCCAATTATCTGCAAGAAAAATTCTGCAGGCTTTGGGCTTCATGGCATCCTGCATTCTGCTAATTCCATATGCAAGACTGCATATGAGGAAACTTCAGTGGTATCTAAAAAGTGTTTGGACTCAACATTGCCACAGCCTGGAAACAATAATTACCTTCATTCCCTGCCTGCAACAGGAGTTTCGATGGTGGGCAAAGGCCTGTCACCACAACAAGGGGCAGCCATTCGCTTTACCCACAGCCAGGCAGATACTAACAGCAGATGCATGGCAGGAAGATGTATTCAGGGCACATGGTCCGCAATCCAAATGCATCTACATATCAACCAAAAAGAGATGCTAGCTGTTTAGAATGCCCTGACAGCCTTCAAGGATCTACTTCATCCGGGACAACTACTGATAAAGACGGACAATACTACAGTCATGTGGTATATAAACAAGCAGGGGGGCACGCACTCCTACCCACTCTGCAGACTAGCCATGAACTTGTGGGACACAGCATTGACTTATCAAGTACATCTGCAGGCACAATTCCTGCCAGGAAAGATAAATACTCTGGCAGACAAACTAAGCAGAAAACTCATGGATCCCCACGAGTGGAAATTGGATCCGCACGTCTTCAGCATGATAACAAGGAATTGGGGATGCTCGGACATAGATCTATTTGCTTCCCCTCACAACTGCCAACTACAGAGATTCTGCACAAGGACTTATCACAAGCAAGCATGGAGAGTGGATGCTCTATCTTTCAGCTGGAAAAACTTAACAGTATATGCCTTTTCTCCACTGCCTCTCCTTCCCAAGGTTCTTCTAAAAGTCAGACAAGAGAAGCCAAAAATTATACTGATTGCCCCAGACTGGCCCCGCCAGCACTGGTACCCAATCCTAAGGAACTTGTCTCAATACCCAGCCTGGACATTACCTCAAATTCCTCACTTACTGTCCCAACACAACAATCAGATCCTGCACAGCCAACTCAAGACCTTAAATCTGACAGCATGGCGGATAATGTAGTCATTCAAAACACACCTCTCTCTAAAGCAGTTATGTATGTTATTTTGGAGGCCAGGAGGCCTAGTACCAGAAAATATTATGCTGAAAAATGGAAGAGATTCTGTGCTTGGAACCAGGCACAAGGGATTGACATGACTGTACCAAATATTCATCAGATTTTGCAATATTTAACTGAGATGCTGGAGAAAGACCTATCCTTTTCATCAATTAATATTCATGCCTTTGCCATTTCAGCTCATCACAATACAGAGCCACCTATTTTTTCTCATCCTTTATTAAGGCAGTACCTCAGCGGAGCCAAAAACTTAAGGCCTCCAAGGAGATCACCAATACCTGCATGGGACCTCAATTAGGTCTTGGAAAAACTCACCCTGCCTCCTTTTGAGCCAGCTGCTACAGCTGATATAAAATTTTTATCATGGAAAACAGCTCTGCTCCTAGCAATAACCTCTGCAAGATGAGTCTCAGAGCTACAGGCACTCATGGCTGTGGAACCTTTTGTCATTTTCCATCCAGATAGGGTTTCTCTGAGGACAAACCCGAAATATATGCCTAAGGTAGTGTCCAGTGTGGCCCTTAACCAAACTATTCATTTGCCTACCTTTTACCCAAACCCACAGAATAAGGGTGAGAGACTTCTGCATTCTTTGGACATACACAGACAGCTGCGCTTCTACTTGGACAGAACCAAAGCTTTCAGAAGGACTGAGCAATTACTAGTGGCATATGCTGCAGGATCACAAGGAAAGGCTATCTCAAAGCAGACTATTTCAAAGTGGATAGACCACTGCATTCGTTTCTGCTATTCACAACATGGCAAATCAGTGCCTAAGGGCATTATGCCACATTCAACCAGAGCAGCAGCACTTCAGCAGCCTTCCTCAGAGGAGTACCAACCAAAGACATTTTAGAGGCTGCAACCTGGAGCTCAGTGCACACTTTTACAAAGCACTACCACTTACCTCTCTACTCTAAATCCAGGGCAGGCTTTGCCACTGCAGTTCTGCAGGGCCTCATAGCCGCTCCTAATCCTATTTATCTCCAGCCTCCCAACCTCAGCTTTGGGATTCAACCCAATTGTAATGACTGCAACAGTGAAACACGATGAACATAGTACAGTTGTGTACTTACCATAAATGTAGATGTTCAAGTGTATTCACTGTTGCAGTCCAGGTTACCCTCCCACCATCCCCCTTGTCTTTGCTGGAACTTATCTGTACTTCTCTATTCTATACAACCTATGTGGTGTATTTGCTTGTAGATGAAGGAAGAAAAATGTACCTTGGTGCATGCATGCTTTATTGACATATTTTTAGCCTACCCTTTTGGGGGCACCTGACATCTGGGGCAAGAAAAACTGAAGAAAATGGTGTCGGCTGCATCCTTTATACCCCTGGCGCACTGACGTCAGGGAGGAGACAACAGCGACCGACGCCGGACCTAGACTTTGGAATTCAGGCCGACTGCGGGTAGCCTACCAGCAGGATAACCCAATTGTAATGACTGCAACAGTGAATATACTCGAACATCTACATTTATGGTAAGTACACAACTGTACTTTTTATGTTATTTTCCTGGACAGAGCCTGAAAATGATCCATCATGATCAGTGCACTATCCCATTCAGTGAATAGAAATAAAAAAAAGTACCAATTTAATAACTGACTGGTGACAGGCCATCTTTCTGGGCTATAGGGGATATTGTGTGCAGTCTTAATGTGAGTGTAGGGCAACAGATTAGGTAGTTCCAACCATTTAAGGGACAGAAATGCAAGGCAGTAATGTGGTTGATTAATACAGTTACTTGCAAATTTTGCAATTTTATTATAAGATTGCACCAGTTTGTCTAGCTGAGAGGACCATATGTTATGGGTCAGCATCCATCCCCATCCATGGGAACGTCCGGAAAGGGTATGCATTATTTTGATTGATGTAGAGAATAAATCAAAACCACGTGATCCATCTAGCAGAGTCACCTGTGTAGTAGAGCTACTGAAATGCTGGAAATGTATCTACTGGTTGTTTCACACAGTTTTACTGTCCTGTTCATAACACTGAATGACCAGCTGCAATGGCATAGAGAGATAACATCCTGAGTATGAGTTAGATAACTCCAGGTTGTTAGCCAAACCAGAGTTCGGAGAAGGATGCTTGCTGGGGATGAGGAGGTGTGATCTGTCACCTCATTCGGAGAAGAGTTGTTGGGTGTCCCTGTCTAGCATGTGAACTAAGGAGGGAATCCCTAATACAGGCTTGAGATCATTGGAAGAGCTTGCCTTCAGTGAGTCAGGCTGATTGTGAGATCATGCTGTCATAAAAGTGGGGGGACATAACCATAACAGTTACCAACAACATGTCAACCCTAGGGGGTAGTGTAGGCATGTGTAATGTGAACATGTATGGCTAGAAAGAGAGAACCCTGATACAACTGTGCGGATGAATGCCACCACTCCTTTCATACTGATAGAGGAATGAATGAGGTAAGTAGGACTCTCATTTTTTTGGAGGAAAGAATTAGTAAAGTGGCCATGGGGAGCTTGATCATCACAGGGGTTTGGAGCAAAAAAAAAAAGTGGCTACAGTATCAAGCAGTGTACTAAAGCACAAAAAGAAAAGTATTAATTAAATTGTGTAGTACCGAAGAGGCAAATCTGGACTGACAACCTTGTGATGGTTTGTGAATGTGGGTTTAAAGGTCTATGTCACAGTTATTTTGAGCTGAAATGCTCTAAAATGTCTGCCTACTACTTTAGAAGAATGAGAGATTTAGCAACTCCATTTCAAGCTTTGTGACATTTGCCTTAGCAGGAGAGAATGCAATTTCATAACCATTTACAAAGTATTTCTTTAGTGATAGGTCTGTCTTGTGTTCCATTTGTAAATGAGACACTAAACAAACCTAGGAAAAGTAGTGAGGATTTGGGCAGTAGTCAGTCTGCATTGTCATACTGTTTTCTGTTTGTTTTTGGACAAATTACGTTGTTTTCCCCTGTTGGAGTGCTGAAGAAAGATGGAGAGCCAATGGTCTGTGATTCTCACCCACGTCATCAGTCTACATCCATTAACACTGCATTTTACCATGATATGCTTGTTGTGCATTGCAGACCCCACAGTGGAGCTGACAATGTAGCATTTGTATCTTCTTTCAAGAAAATAGAGCCAGTATTGGCTGCTTTCAGTGGTCACCCCCTTCCAGGCTGCTGTTTTGGCTCATGGACCTCTACTCCATCCTGGGTCATCAGCGTTCCAGATGGGAGCCCCCACTCCATGACAATAGGCCTGATATGATGATATGCTGCTTGTCCAACACTAGACTAACTATAAGGTGGATGGGTTTAAACTTATCTTCTGTTCCATGAAATTCAGCTGTTGTCCATAGGGAGTTCTTGCCAGCACAGACATTCTTCACTTCTCACTGCTGCAGTCATCACCATTGGGTTATCCATGCTGTGGTAGCCCTCATTTGGTCCAAATACCAGAGTCAAGGTTTTGTGCATCGGCTGCTGTCGCTTGTTGGATGACTTCAGGTCATCTGAGCTATAAAGGAGAGCAGGCAATGCCATTACCTCAGTCTTTCTTGCCATGGTGCCCATAGCAGAAGCAATTCGCAACAGTACTGGTCGGCTGTTTCCAGATTTCGAACTTCAGCTGAAACCGTCTAAAGCTAAGTACCCCATTGGGGATCCTTCCTTTTTCTTGCACTAACCGATGTCCGAAAATGTCAATAACTGTCTCACCTGTAGAAAACTAATACCACAGCAAGACTTCCATTCTTACTGTATCACTTGCTTAGGCCCAAACCACGACGTACCTCGCTGTCAGTTCTGTGCCCTCTTTAACGCTAGAACTATTGATGTTCATCGTGTTTCACTGTTGCAGTCATTACACTTGGGTTATCCTGCTGGCAGGTGACCCGCAGTCGGCCCGAGTTCCAAAGTCTTGGTCCGGCGTCGGTTGCTGTCACCTCTTCCCTGACGTCAGTGCGCCAGGGGTATAAAAGTTGCAACTGATGCCATTTTCTTCAGTCTTTCTTGCTGCGTGGTGCCCGAAGCAAAAGCAGTTCGCAAGTGCCGGTCGGCCGACTCTTGAGATTTTCAAAATTGAATTTCAGAACCGAAGTCTTCAATAAAGCTAAGTACCCCGTTGGGGAAATTTTTTCTTGCTCCAGACCGATTTCAGTAAAAGTTAATAATTGTATTTCTTGTGGGAAGCAAATACCTCATAAGGACTTTCACTCTTACTGCATTCCTTGCCTAGGCCCTGACCACAATGTTACTAGTTGTCGGTTTTGTGCTAGATTCAATAAACGCACTATTAAACGTCGGTTTGATTTTGCTTTACATTTTTTTGGATGAAGATTTAATTACATAATGCCGTTGGAACAACCGACGACCAGAATGTATAAAACACGCAAAGACAAAGAAAAAGACAGGCATCCGAGGTCCAAAACTGACGTCAAAGCCTCTTCTAGGCCAGTCGCCAGTTCTCAGTGAGGCGCTTTCGCAGCCCCTGACACCCGCTACCTCAGAGCCACAGGCCGTAACTGACAGCCACGTGGAGACACCGAAGCCTGTGGAAACTCAAGGTATTGGGCCTACGGAAGCTATATCCTCAGATGGGTCCAGAGCTGCTGAGCAGGCACCGGCTTCTGAGGGTGTTTTCAGACCTTCACAGCTTACAATTAAAGCTACTACAGCAGCAAAGGCAAAGTCAAAAACACCATTAAACACAAGGAAACAAGTACATCATTCTCCAGAACAGTCATCCTTGCCAAAGAAACAGATGCTTAAAGTGGCCGAAGACCTTATTACTTTAATCAGGGGCTCCCATCCCCCTCCTGACAAAAGGCCTAGGCAAGACACTGATTATGATTCCTCTGATCAGGTTTCCATTTCCTCTGATTCTTCTTCTTCTGACCAGGGCTATTCTCTCCCTCCCTATGAGGACTATGATGCTAAGGAGTCCATTCCATCAGCCTCACTGCCTGAAGATTACTCTTTTGGTGAAACCCTGCACACCATGAGGGAGCATTTCCATTGGGAGAGCCAGGATTACTCAGAATCCAAGAAAAGGCTCAGAGATTTCCTTTTATTGAATCAGCACAGGCCCCTAGCTGTCCCCCCTGTGCTTGATATTGTAGATGTTTTTTTTCTGAATCCAGTCTGTCTCCAGATTCTTTACCCCCTGCACCAGTAAAGCCAGACAGGTACTATACAGGGTCCCCGACTCTCATAAATTTCTTTACAAAAACCCTGCTGCAGACCCAGAAACAATTTCTCAGGGTCCTAAAGGGGTTAAAGCTTCCACTGCCAAAAATCCTGTACCTCAGATAGAGATTCCAGAGCTCTGGACAGATGGGGGGAAAAAGTTTACACTTCCGCTACTTTAGCTGTAAGAGCTTTAAACTGTCAGTTTCACATGCTTAAATATCGACAGTATCTCATGTCATTGGTAAAGCAGAAAATGGTTACAAATATAGAAAGTCCTGACAGTAAAGAAATGCAGGATTTATTGCATGCAGTTGAACAAGTGGGAAAGCATACTCTACAATGTGGTTTTGATTCATTAGAGGCTTCTTGTAGAGCTGCAGTTACAGGCTCAGTTATTCGAAGACATGCTTGGTTGAAAGAACAAAGTTTACCTGACCATGTTAAAGTACAATTATTGGATGTCCCACTACAGCATGATTCTTTGTTTGGTGTTAAGGCAGAAGAGGTGTTAAAAGAAAATGGAGGATAAAGCAAAGTCAATGCAAACTGTGAAAGATTTCTTACAAGTTCAACCACCCAGATTTAGCAGAAACTGGCCTTCTAAAATTTGGTCCTTTCCAGTGTCAGACAGGCCACAAAGAGGCAGATACAGACGCCCAAGAGGCAGATCTCAGCCCTAAGGCTCCTACAGACCTAAACTATGGGATGCTTCAGCCCCCAAAGGTGGAGAAGACAAATCACAACCTTATAGGAAACAGTCACAATGACTTCCCTCTGCAAATGCCAAGCTCTTGCCAGTTGACAGCACCCCTAGGGGGAAAGCTAGCACTTTTCTCAAAAAATTGGCACATGATCACCCAAGACCAATGGGTGTTGAATATAGTTTCTCAAGGGTACAGATTCCACTTCCACATGCTTCCAAAACCAAAAGGTATGCCAAACCTGCCACAAACCCAATGGGCAGAGACACAAAAACAGATTGCTGCTCTTATGGATATGGGAGCTATTCAAAAAGTTCCACAAGAAGAACAGAGTCAAGGATTTTACTCAGGACTTTTCTCAGTACCCAGAAAAGACAAAGCCTGGAGACCAATACTGGACCTGTCAATCCTAAATACTTTCCTGGATGTTCCAAAATTCAAAATGTTAACACTACAACAACTTCTGCCCATGCTGGGCAAGGAGCCCTGGCTAGTTACTTTGGATCTCAACGAGGCATACCTGCATGTCCCAATCAGACAATTGTGCAGAAGATACCTCAGATTTATAGCAGGCTCATTGCATTACCAATTCTCTGCACTGCCCTTTGGCTTTTGTACTGCGCCCAGGGTCTTCACAAAATGCCTGGCACCAGTAATTGCATATTGCAGACAAAAAGGAATTCAAATATATCCCTACTTGGATGACTGCCTTATTCAAGCAGAGAGCAAGGACATTCTTCTAAAACACCTGGTGTTTGTAAAAAGATTGCTAATTTGCCTAGGGTACACAGTAAACGAAAATAAATCAAAACTAGTGCCCCCTCAAGAGATAATATTCCTGGGTGCAAGCTTAAATACAACTGCCCAGATGGCTTATCTCACGCCAGACAAACAAAGGCAACTGACTCATTACTTTCAAATGATGGCAACAAAGACCCAGCTCCCTGCAAGAAAAATTCTGCAGGCCCTGGGTTTCATGGCATCTTGCATTCTACTAATTCCATATGCCAAACTGCATATGAGGAAACTACAATGGTATCTGAAAAGTGTTTGAACTCAGCATTGTCACAGCCTAGAGACAATCATAACCTTGATTCCCTGCCTACAACAGGAGTTTCAATGGTGGTCCCAGGCCTGTCACCACAACAAGAGACAGCCTTTCACCTTACCTACAGCAAGGTAGACAATAACAATGGATGCATCATATTATGCCTGGGGGAGCACATATGGCAGGAAAATGTATTCAGGGCACCTGGCCCAAGGAACAAATGCATCTTCACATCAATCAAAAAAAGATGCTAGCTGTGAGATGCTAGCTGTACAGAATGCCCTGACAGCCTTCAAGGACCTAATACATCCAGGGCAATTATTAATAAAGACGGACAATACCATAGTTATGTGGTACATAAACAAACAAGGAGGCACACATTCCTACCCCCTATGCAGACAAACCATGATTTTGTGGAACACAGCACTGACCTACCAGGTACATCTGCAAGCACAATTCCTGCCAGGAACCAAAAATACACTGGCAGACAAACTAAGCATAAATCTCATGGATCCGCACGAATGGAAGCAAAATCCACAAGTGGTCAACATGATAATGGAATGGGGACGCCCAGACATAGATCTTTTTGCTTGCCCTCACAATTGCCAAATACAGGAATTTTGCACAAGGACTTATCACTCTCAAGCATGGAAGTGGATGCTCTATCTTTCAGCTGGAAAAACCTGACAGTCTATGCCTTCCCTCCGATGCCTCTTCTCACCAAAGTACTTCTAAAAGTCAGACAAGAGAGGCCAAAAATGATCCTGATTGCACCAGACTGGCCACGCCAGAACTGGTGCCCAATCCTAAAGACTTTGTCCCAAGGCCCACCTTGGCCTGTACCTCAAATCCCTCATCTTCTGACACAGTAAAACAATTAGATTCTGCACAGTCAACTCAGAACCTTAAACCTGGCAGCATGGCAGATAATGTAGCCACTCAGACTGCACCTCTCTCTAAAGCTGTTATGAATGTAATTTTGGAAGCCAGGAGACCCAGCATTAGGAAATCTTATGCAGAAAAATGGAAGAGATTCTGTGCTTGGAACCAGGCACAAGGGCTCGACCCACTGGTCCCTAATATGCCTCAGATTTTGCAATACCTGACTGATATGTTGGACAAAGGCCTATCTTTTTCATCTATTAAAATCCACGCATCTGCCATTTCAGCTCATTACAATATGGATCCTCCTATTTTTTCACATCCTCTACTACAACAGTACCTCAGAGGGGCAAAGAATATAAGACCCCCTAGGAGAGCACCAGTACCTACTTGGGGCCTCAGTTTTGTTTTAGAAAAGCTAACACTGCCTCCATTTGAACCAGCCAGCACAGCTGATCTAAAATTCTTGTCATGGAAAACTGCTCTGCTCCTAGCAATAACTTCAGCAAGAAGAGTCTCAGAGTTACAGGCATTGATGGCTGTGGAACCTTTCCTCATTTTTCACCAGGACAGGATTTCTCTAAGGATGAACCCAACATCCATGCCAAAAGTGGTCTCCAATGTGGCCTTAAACCAAACCATTCATTTGCCTACTTTCTACCCAAATCCCCAGATTAAAGGGGAAAGACTTCTGCATACTTTGGATATACACAGGCAGCTATGATTTTACTTGGACAAAGCAAAAGCTTTCAGAAAAACTGAGCAACTGTTTGTAGCATATGCTGCAGGATCACAAGGAAAATCTATTACAAAGCAGACAATCTCCAAATGGATAGAACACTGCATCCGCTTCTGTTATGTACAACATGGCAAATCAGTGCCTAAGGGCATTAGGCCTCATTCTACCAGAGCAGCAGCCACTTCAGCAGCTTTCCTCAGAGGAGTACCAACCAAAGACATTTTAGAAGCTGCAACCTGGAGCTGAGTGCACACTTTCACCAAGCACTACCACTTACCTCTCTACTCCAAATCCAGAGCAGGCTTTGCCACTGCAGTTCTGCAGGGCTTGGTAGCCTCGCCAAATCCAATCTAGACCCAGCCACCAAACCTCAGCTTTGGGATTCTACCCAAGTGTAATGACTGCAACGGTGAAACACGATGAACATAGTACAGTTGTGTACCTACCATAAATGTAGATGTTCGAGTGTATTCACTAATGCAGTCCTCGTTACCCCCCCACCATCCCCGTCTTTGCTGGGACTATTCTGTACGTCTCAGCTCTATACAACCTATGTGGTGTATTTGCTTTTAGATGAAGGAAATGTTTATAGTAATATATGCATGGTTGTTTGGCATATTTTTATCTTTTCAGCCTTCATATCTGGGGGCACCTGACATCTGGGGCAAGAAAAACTGAGGAAAATGGCGTCGGTTGCAACTTTTATACCCCTGGCGCACTGACATCAGGGAAGAGGCGACAGCAACTGACGCCAGACCAAGACTTTGGAACTCGGGCTGACTGCAGGTTGCCTGCCAGCAGGATAACCCAAGTGTAATGACTGCAACAGTGAATACACTCGAACATCTACATTTTATGGTAGGTACACAACTGTACTTCATAGAGCTCTGTTTGTAGCCAGTTATTTTCATCTTCCACCTCCGACTACCAATATGGCATCCATCAGTCTGCAAACAGCAGATCTTCTGAAAAAATTTAAAGATAAGGATAGAGACAGACCGCATAAGGCCAAACCTTCCTACGACTCCACAGCTAAGCGAGTCATCAGTTCTTTGGAATTCAGTGATGCGCTTTTGCAGCCCCTGATGCCCAACTCGATTTCTTCACAAGCGTCTACTGAGACCCTTTTGGAGTCCTGTATACCGCAGATGTCTGCATGGTCTAATGAGCCTCCAGCTGTCTTGCCCTTCAGATAGGTCCGGAGCCGCTAAGTAGGCACCGGCTTCCGTGGATACAGCTCGCACTTCGGATTTCACTTCAAGGCCTTCGCCCTCACTTCTGACTATGACACCGATGGCACCGAGGGATACCCTTCAGCCCAGACTTAGACCCACTCCAAAGAAAACGGCTAAAAGTCTCCATTCCACTACTCCTCCCTCTCCTCAAACTAGAATGCTTAAAACGGCAGAGGATCTCATCTCTTTCATCTGGGGTAATCAGGCCACTCCAGCCAAAAGGAGAAGGGATCCTTCTCCAGACATCCTGTCGGATTTAGACTCAGTGGGATCTGACTCCTCTGTTTTTGAAGAGGAAAATCTCCTTACTGCCTATGAAGACTCAGATGCAGAAGAATCTATCCCTTCTGCATCACCTCCAGAGGACTTTTCCTTTGGGGAAACTCTCCACACTGTCAGGGAACACTTCCAATGGGAATCAACAGATTTCCCTAAATCCATGAAAAGACTAAGAGAGTTTGAGGACCTACCCAGCCATAGGCCTCTTGCGATCCCACCCAACTTGGAGGTGGTAGATGATGTTTCCCAAGAATCCAATTGTTCTCCCACCCTCTTATCAAACAATTCCTTAGAGGAGTCTCTAGTATCAGGCATCCCAGAAGCAGCCTGCCCCAGCCTGGAATCTGGACTGTGTTTTGGAAAAGCTTACTCTGCCCCCCTTCGAGCCTGTAGCATCCTCAGAATTAAAGTACCCCTCTTGGAAGACTGCCTTTCTCCTGGCTATCACTTCAGCCAGGAGAGTGTCAGAGCTTCAAGCTTTAATGGCCATTGAGCCCATTTATCATCTTCCATGCAGACAGGGTCTCCCTGAGAACCAACCCCTCCTTCATGCCAAAGTTAGTTTCGGATGTTACCCATAACCAGGCCATCCACCTGCCCACCTTCTTCCCTAACCCTCAGAACAATGGGGAAAGGATACTGCATTCTTTGGATGTGCACAGGCAACCCAGATTTTATCAGGATCGTACTAAGACATTCAAGAAAACTGACCAGGTCTTGGTCAGCTTTAAAACAGGGGCATCCAAACAGACCGTATCTAAATGGATAGCTCTCCACATCCAATTTTGCTACTCCTTCCATGGAAAACATTCCTTAGAGGGGTACCCACCAAGGACATCCTGGAAGCTGCCATATGGACTTCTGCCCACACCTCCACCAAGCATTACCATCTGAATCTATTCTCAAAGGCTAGGCCTGGGTTTGCCTCTGCAATTCTGCAGGGTGTGCTCTCCCAATCTTAAGCTTCTATCTACCTTCCACCCTTCTCAGCTTTAGGAATCTTCCCACAGGTGATGACTGCAGCAGTGAGAAATGAAGAACATAGTACAGTTGTGTACACTTACCATAAATGTAGATGTTTGAATAGTCTCACTGCTGCAGTCATTCTTCCCTCCCTCCTTCCCCCTGATATCTGCTGTCCTTAAAGACACACTTTTTTCTATAGGGGGTCTCTCACCCCAGGACTACTAGTTATTAAATTTGGACCTTTTTTGGTTGGTTAAAGCAAGAAAAACTGACGTAATGGCGTCGTCTGCTCTCCTTTATAGCTTGGATGACATGACATCACCCAACAAGCAGCAGCAGCTGACGCACAAAACCTTGACTCTGGTATTCGGACCGACTGAGGGCTACCACAGCATGGATAACCCAACGGTGATGACTGCAGCAGTGAGAATATTCGAACATCTACATTTATGGTAAGTGTACACAACTGTACTTTTCTGTGTGCTGGCAGAGATTCATAGTTTCGGGGCTTTTCTTTTTCTGCATGGTCGTGTGCTGATGCAGTTAATGAATAAGCTTTATAGGGGGATAGGTAAAACCCTCCATATGAGAAATTCAAGGGGGCATGCCTCTTATAAAGAAGGGCTTTTTATTTTCTTGGTGTATGGTAACTGGCTTGTTTCATCTAGTTGAACCTTTGACTGATTTACTTTTGATGCTTACGTGAAGGAAATAGGCTGTGTGTGCAATATACTCAGTAACTCCTTAGGAGATCTATGGAAATGGACAGAGTGTGCTTTTCAGTGATTAAAACTGAAAACTATAAGGTTAGTTTTACAGGATGTGAAAAATTATGTCCAGTGTCAAACGTTTACAGTGTATTCAAACTTAGAGGTCTGACAGCTTTGACCAAAGCATGGGACCTTTTTCATCAAAAGACTACAACTTTGCAAGTAAAGTATGGTGTTGGAGGTGCCGAGGACATATCCTTGCAAAATACATTTGTCTATGTACTATTTCATGGTGCAAGCTTCTAGTATTTCAGTTTGTGTTAGTTTCCAAAGGTGGTTGTTTTAACTTCCAGCTTTCTGAATGTGAAAGTGTTTTTAATTTAGTCTCTTAAAGGAGAGAAGAGCATTATAATAGAGAAGGCAAAGCATTGTGTATATTTATTTTGGTAAAATCACAGGAAATAAGATGTGAGAAGATGCTGTCACTGTTGGTGCACATTTTAACTGATTTTAAAAAAAAGTTTGACAGTAAAATAGTGTAGGTAATCTAAAAGTGTACTCCCTGTGCATGAATGTCTTTGCTGGCAGTATAAACTAATAATTTTTATTAGATGTGGTACTGATAAATCCAGGTGTGATGGCTTAATCTTGTGTTTCTCATTTCTCAGCATGGCCGTTGTGGAATCCCTGAATTATTAATCCAGAGATATGCTGAAGAACTTAACCAGCCTGTCAAAGAGGTTGCTGTCAACATGGATGAATTCCGTGTAAAAGAACTGAGGAAGCAGCATCGAATGGCTGTAAGTAGTGCAGTAGACTTTAAATGTGTTAAAACTGCTGTCTCCACAAAACACTGACTAGCTGAAGTCTTGGCCAGAAGGGAAGAAACACTGAGGTTAGGACATTTTGACTGCCAAATGAAAGATTGTCATAAAAGGGTAAGAAGAAAAAGATGGAAGTCGTTTGTAAAGGAAGGACACACAGACTGCAGGTAACCAGTATTTATACATTCATAGGTAGCTTCATGCATGTAGTCCAGCAGAGGACTGACGGACCCAGCCCAGTTTGCCAGTTATTATAAAGCACTATCTGCTTAAGTGAGTTTCTCAAGATCACACAGTGTGCAAATTATTAGATTAACAGTCCACAGCCTTAATTATCTGTACCAACACCAGACCTAGTGTCCACAATAATTCTAAGAATGTCGCACATTTGTGACATTGCTGTTCGAACACTACTCAGCAGTTTATCCTCTCACTCTGCATGCATACTACTTTTGAACTGCTGCAACAGATTTATTTAAACTCCTGCCCAGCCAGATTTCTCCTACTTCATAATCCATGTAGAATAGTATTGTACATGTGTCTTGATATGCATTACTGCCACAATTTTCCTCCCGTGTAGAGCCTTTATACTGCTTGCTTCCCTTACCTTGATATCACATAATGTCTGTTCATCTAAACTTCTAATACGTAATATTCATTTTCCTCCATGGTATTGCTAGATACATTATTCTTGCTTGTCAGCATTTTTCAGAAGGTGCATTTGTACAACTTGTGTTGCCTTAATTTGTTAGCCTTTGTAACGCATAGGTACTATGTTTAGAGTATAAAACTGCACTGTTGAAGCCATGCTTACATATATAACTGTACTGTTGAAGCCATGCTTACATATATAACTGTACTGTTGGGTTCATATTACGTTATCGAAAGATAAAGTAATCGAATGCTCAGAACTTCGAAACGGCTGCGTACCGAAACTTTTATTGTGGGGTAGGCTGTGCCCCCCACACCCCCCCGCTAAATATATATTCCAACTCCAAGATCGCACTACAGTGAGGAAAGGGCAAATATCCCAATCTTCACTGTACTGTGATCCCACAATGCGATCTTTGAAATGCGGACGTTTCAAAGTTCTGAGCGTTCGTTTACGTTATCTTTCGATACCGTAATAAGAACCCGTTACTGTTGAAGCCATGCTTAAATATGTAATTTGTACTGTTGAAGCGATGCTTACATATATAACTTTACTGTTGAAGCTATGCTTACATATGTAATTGTACTGTTGAAGCCATGTTTACATATATAACTGTACTGTTGAAGCCATGCTTACATATATAACTGTACTATTAAAGCCATGCTTACATATATAACTGTACTGTTGAAGCCATGCTTACATATATAACTGTACTGATAAAACACGAAAAAAACACGACCAACCTGGAGTGAACCTTTTAATAACACGATTAAAGCGCTTTTCAGCTTACAATAGTTAGCCTTCATCAGAACAAATAAACATACATTCAACATCCTTTTAAGGTAAAAAAGGCGCAAAAATCTGATAATTATTACATAATTAAACAATTAAATACTGAAGTTAAAAATTGACATTTAAAGTGCACGTGGATAATTTTTCCTAAGTTGAACTCAAAAAAACAAACATCCGCCATTCACATAAAGAAATAAATTATTAAATACCTTCAATTAAAATGAATTAAATAAAATAAGAATGAATTAGGTTGACCCTAACACAAAACTTTATGTATATGTATATATATGAAGGTATTTATATATAAGTATATATATGAAAGTTCTCTCTCCAAACTTTTAAGTTTCAAAAGGACACCAATTGAGAGAGCATCATTAAGGCCAGGGAATCTTCCTGCATCTAATTTCACTTGCCATTTTAGTTCCAATTCTAATAGTTTTAGAGGGAAAGGACCACCTCTAAGATTATGTTCTATATTATCAATAACCATAAATTTAAATGAATGGTCAATATAGGAATTAATATGTTTGGCCAGTGCATTGTCTGTCTTCTTGTGGTTAATGGCGTAGATATGTTCGTATATTCTATCTCTAAGCCTATGC
The DNA here is from genome assembly GCF_019279795.1 of Protopterus annectens. NCBI lineage: Eukaryota > Metazoa > Chordata > Ceratodontiformes > Protopteridae > Protopterus > Protopterus annectens. The sequence goes on from NC_056725.1 coordinate 1,732,452,862, forward strand.
TCAGTTTTTCCCACATAGAAGGCAGGACAACAAATACATTTGGCCAAATAAACTATTCCTCTAGAATTACAGTTGTATTTATTACGCAGTTTATATTTGGCATCATCTATCGTGAAGGAGTTATTTACATAAATATGCTTACACATGTTACATGCTTCACATTTGGTCATACCAGTCAACCTACTCACCGAGCTATATTGAAACTTTAACCTATCCTTTAAATTACGACCACGTTTAAAGGTGACATTAGGTGTATGCCCAATTTTATCTAATAAGTTCAAATTGGTTCTAAATAAGTTCCAATTCTTTTTTAGAATGTTAATACAGGAAGAACTTAGTTTAACATAAGTTGTAATAAAGCTATTATTCCTGTTAATATTATTATTACTAATTACAAGTTGTTGCCCTTCACACTCTTTATTACTCAAGTTGTCATTGGTCATATTGTTGGTACAAGGGATTTTAATAGCCAATAAAGGTTCAAAAATATTATTTTCTCTCTTTGATTTCACCTCGGCTATAATTTCTTCTAAGAGCTCCAACGGGTACTCTCTTTTAATAAATGCTTCTTTTAGGAATTGACATTCTTCCTCAAATTCAGAATCGAGAGTAACTATCCGGGCTGCTCTTACTAATTGCCCTTTTATGACCGCTTTCTTTTGATATAAAGGATGACAACTTGAGAAGTGAAGGAAGGTGTTCGAATACGTAGCTTTACGAAAAATTCTCGCTGAGTAACTATTCAGTTCAATATTTTTTGATAAAAGTATATCTAAATATGAAATTGAAAAATTATCAAAGATATAGGTAAATCTCAAAAACTCGGTAGAGGTGTTGAATGTATCAACCAAGAGTGCTGCTGTCTGATTATTACCCTTTATCAGGATAAAGATGTCGTCAAGGTATCTAGTATAAAAAACTACCGTATCCAAATATAACTTTAAGTTGAAAACAAAATCTATTTCCCAAAAGGCCATCACTAAATTTGCCACACTTGCCCCACACGGAGAACCCATAGCAACACCTACTTTCTGTACATAAAATGATTTGTCAGATATAAAGAAATTACTTGAAAGAACTAGTTCTAGACGTTCCGAGATCAAAGAAATGTCTGATTTTGGAACATTATGTTTGTGCATCATAAGTGCTACCCATTCGGTAGCAATGGTGTGGGGAATGCAGGTGTACAAATCTTTAACATCGATGGTCAAAAAATTGCAATTAGCATCAAAATCAAGAGTGTTAATATGTTTCAAAAAAGACCATGAGTCTTTACAGATTTGTTTCTCACCTGCTACTACTTTTTGTAAGAAGAAGTCTATAACTTTAGCACAAACATATAAAGGTGATCCTCTTCCATCTACCAGTGGTCTCATAGGTGGATCATGTAAGTCTTTGTGGATTTGTGGGATCCCAAAGAAACTCGGGTAGATAGGGAAAGAAGTGGTCATATAATTCAAGACATTTTGTTCTATGCGCCCCTCTATGAACAAATCATTAATACATGATTTCACTAAATTATAAGCTTTATTCACTTCTGATCTAGAACTTAATGAATATGATTCTTTTTCTAATAAGGTTCTTATCCGAGAATTATAATCATCGATGTCAAACACTACAATACCACCTCCTTTATCCGGCTTACATAGTCGGATCTTCTGTGAATGGACACATTTGATTAAATCAAATTCTTTAGAACTAACTATATCATAAGTTTTTTCTTTAGCCAAATATCTAAAGTCCAATTCACAGACAGATTCAAACATTTGAATAGCAGGGTGTAGGGGTGGATTAAATGTACTAGGTATGTGAAAACATGAAGTTCCTAAACTAATAGTGTCACCAAACAAGAGTGGAAGTTCAACTTTCTCGTATAAAGTTTAAGATCGAGGATAGTAGAGGTAAGGTCAATTTTTGTATAAGGAACATATGCTTGACCTTTAGATAATAATTCAACCAAGTCTTGCGGTAATGGGCAAGAGGAAAAATTATATACTTTAAAGTCCTTATTATGGTCATACAAAATTATAGGCCTATAAGGTCCTGAAACATCTTCTATACCTTCCAAAACAGTACCTTCATAGTTATTGTCAATACTATTAACAGATAAATCTAGTATATTAACGGAGGAGGGCTCAGTGTTAATCAAGATGTCATTTTCACCGAGTTCCTCCTCAATTAAAAATTTTTAGACCTAGTGTTAAAATTATGAGCAGGTCTTTGTTGTTTAGGTCTAGCCCCATTATAATCTTGGTATAGTCCATTATTAGAAGAAGTAACAGTTTTGATGTTATTAGTTCTTATATTAGAATTATAATTGGCTCTAGAATTGTTCTCAAGCCTTTCACTTCTTCTTAAAGGTGGAAATTCTGTATCGTCGTTAGGGTAATTGTCATCAAGTCCAGAGTTATCAACAATAATGTCCGCAGAGTCTGATGCCCTTCGGTTACTGGACTCAGTCATAGAACCAGCTTTATGACTGGTATTTTTAGAACTAAAACGTTGCCAAGACTGTGCTGGGGAAGGCACAGGGTATGCTGTGTCTTCGTTATATGCTTTAATGTCTCTTTCGAGTTTCCTGCTCTTATTTGCCTGAAGCTTGCACAAGTGTTTATCAGTACTTGTCATTGACCTAGAATAGTCATACTTATATCTTTTAAACTCAGGATCACTGGTTACCATTTTATCCAGAACTAAAATAGTGTCAGTCAATTCATTCACCAAAATAGAGTAATGTTTGGTCATTAGGTTAAGCAGTTCGGTTCCCTGCCGATCAAATAGTTGAACCAGTTCTTTATAAAAAGGAGAGTCATTCACAAGGCCCGTAGGATATTGGGTCCTACGCAGCCCTTTCGGTATTACTTTAACTTTCAAACATTCCTTAAAGTAAGCGATTTCAAGTTGTGTCTTTTTTAACTTAAACAAATAATTGTCAAGAGATTTAAGGTTACTTACTATATCTGGTGTTACATTTTTGTCTTGAACTGGTCGGTCTCCGTTACTGGTAGATGTAACATGGCCTGCTGTATCCCTTCCGAATACAAAAGTGTCTTTAATTAAAAAAGACATTGTTGGCGAGTTACTTGTTAAAGTAGTGTTAGTAATACGCTGTCCTGAAGAGGTAAATGGTGGTGAATTAACGAATACGACAGTCTGTCGGTTAATGGTACTAGGTTGCGACTGTATAGTCGAGTCCTCCGGTCTAGCAATGTTCAACGTAGCTCTCGGTGACCTTTGACCTGGTGGCGGAGTGCTGTCATCATTAGTGCCCCTCATGGTGTAGTCCTCTGGATCGCAACCTGGCTGTCTATTTAGCTGGTTAATCGTCAAATTAGAACCGTCAACAAACGGAACATTTAAACAAGAAGTTTTGGTAGCCATAAAGTCTTTAACTTTTGATTCGAGTCAACTTGATCCAAACGTGCACACAATGATTCAATCTTAGACATGAGCAGTGAAAAACTCTCATTTTCCATAGCTGGAAGTTGTAGTCTTACAGTTTTATCGTTAGAATCTGCTGTATCAGCTGATTGTAGTCCAGACAGGTTCGGAACAACAGGTGAAGTCGAGTAGGACGCCATAAACTTAGAAAAAATAAAATCCACGAAACAAACTGATAAAACACGAAAAAAACACGACCAACCTGGAGTGAACCTTTTAATAACATGATTAAAGCGCTTTTCGGCTTACAATAGTTAGCCTTCATCAGAACAAATAAACATACATTCAACATATATATAACTGTACTGTTAAAGCCATGCTTACATATGTAATTGTACTGTTGAAGCCATTTTTACATATTTGTACTGTTGAAGCCATGCTTACATGTATAACTTTACTGTTAAAGCCATGCTTACATATGTGATTGTACTGTTAAGCCATACTTACATATATAACTGTACTGTTAAAGCCATGCTTACATATGTAATTGTACTGTTGAAGCCATGCTTACATATATAACTGTACTGGTGAAGCCATGCTTACATATATAACTGTACTGTTAAAGCCATGCTTACATATATAACTGTACTGTTGAAGCCATGCTTACATATATAACTGTACTGTTAAAGCCATGCTTACATATATAACTGTACTGTTAAAGCCATGCTTACATATGTAATTGTACTGTTGAAGCCATTTTTACATATTTGTACTGTTGAAGCCATGCTTACATGTATAACCTTACTGTTAAGCCATGCTTACACATATAACTGTACTGTTGAAGCCATGTTACAAGTATGTTTTGCTGAAGCTGTTGTATGTATATAATTGTACTGTTGATACTTCCCACTTTGTAATTCATTGTTCTATGTTTGTGTCTTTCGGCTTTTCCTGGTTAGGGGTCACCACAGCGGAACTCCGGTCCGCTAATGATTGGCAGTTGATTTTTATGTACTGGCTTGCCAGGCCTGACGCACAACCTTCAACGAAGGTACGCCCATTCACGCATGTCTCCACGCAGAAGACGCTCTATCTGAGAATTGAACCGGACAGCATCTTACTGTGAGGCGACAATGCTACAGCAAAAATCTCTAAATGTTCTAAAGGATTTGTAAATGTTTGATTTGTATCCGTTTTGAAGATTTTCTCTGCGGCTACAGCTGAAAGAGAGTTGCCATGCCCACTTGGACTATCCCAGTAAACAGATGTAAAAAAAATTAATAAATACACAAATACTTCCCTCCATACATGCATAACTACATACACATATACATTAATTAATTAATTAATAGTTATCAGAATATAGCCCTTCCTAGGAGACAGGTAATGATTAGAAAGGCAGGCACATTAACCTGTGTGATAGGTCATTTTCAAGGTATATAGAGGAGAAAAAGTACTGCAATAAAAGCAAAGGTCTTCCTTGTAGACAAATTACATTACTGACTATAATGCTTGGAGGACCTTTCCTGTGGCTGCGACCTGGTGAACAGATTTGTTAGAAGGATTACAGCTAAATTGAACTGAACCATGTAAAGTATCAAAAAGAACCCTGCATTTATATTGGTGGGAAACACTGAGCCACATGTAGTCATTCCAACTAGAAAGGAGTTCCAATGCAGTTGTAAACACTGTCAGTTCACCATGTTTGATTCTATGCTGCATAAAATGTCTAAAATGGCATAGTAAGTTTCATATTGCATCATCAGAAGTAGTCAAATGAAACATATTAGCCAGCACACCTTGGCATTTGTTCTACAAATGTATGAATTGGTGCTCAGTTCCTCTGCCCTAATAAAACCTAAATGTTCCCATGAGATGTCCAGAAACAGAGCTGAACTGTAACTGCACTCTTTGAAACATCCATGCATTCCATGTGAGTGTTGCCATAGCAGGAAGCAGGACAGGACAAACCAGACATGCCTGTCTTTAGCTACAGTTCTCTGCTCATCCTGTGAGATTCCCAGGAGTGTGTGTGAGTGTGTGAGTGTCTGTGTGTGTTTGTCCATCTCCTGGGTCTGGTCTGTCTTTGAACATTTTCCCCAATAGGCCATACCTTGTCTTCCTCCTGTGTGATGCATGCAGGGTCCTCACTATGTTCCCAAACCAGATCGACTCGCTCACCTCAACCCAGAGATGCAGCAGCTCTGGTTTAAGATCTTCACAGGTTACCATGCTTTTCACTCAGCAGCCACGTGCAGGAATCTCATTTCTTCCACTCCGTATTCTTGATTGCATCTTTTTAGTCATTTCCCAAAGCTCATGACCATAGATGAGAAGGAGACCTAGAATGATCTCTTAAATGCAGGTCTCTGTCCTGAGACTCATCCCTCCCATCGCTCTTCACCATCAGAATCCAATACACCCAACTACTTAGTCAGTTTCCTGATCTCGCATCCCCTCACTTGTGAATAAGACCATGAGTCACTTAGACTCCACCAGATGGAGCAGCTGCTTCCATCACACCTGCAGAGGCTGATCCAGATCTACTCTTTTCCAGCAGAGATGCCGAACTTGTTATGTGGAGGAGCTGATGATCCTCTCATCTTCTTCACATTCAGCAACGAACTGTTCTACTACATGACAGAAATTGCAGACAGTTGAGGGCAAGATTACATCATTATTTGAAAACAATAGCAATGCAACCCTTATATCCCCAAGCCTTCAGCTGCACTGTGAAAATCATTAACGTGAGGTGAACAAGGTACATCCTTGGCACATTCCTACAACCTACCTTGAATATATTTAGCTTAGTCCAAGGAGGTGGACACAACTTTCATCCACAGCTACAGGGACTGACTGGCACACAGCAGAGACTCTGGTACCCCTGTATCACCTTCCACCAGACATTCTGCGATACTCAATCATATGCATTCTCCAAGTTCACAAAACAGATGTAGCCTAAACCAGCAACTCACTTAACCAGGCCAGTAGCAGTACAGTTAAAGGTAGCTGAGTCACTGCTGCATTACAGTAATAGAATCTGCATTGGTCCTTCTGAATCAGAAGCTCATTTGTCAGATGGAGTTTCTTTGTTGAGCATCCCACAGTAGACTGTCTTATGGAAGCCATGGATCGTGATCCCTCTAGAAGTGGAATGCACCTTGCTGTCAGTGTTTGTGAAAATGGAGTGCAGTGCTCATGTAACAGGTGCTTTTTTCCAGGCCTGTCAGTACCTACCAGTCAGATCTGGAGAGCCCATGCTTCTTTAACTTAGCAGCTTCCCTTACTACTCATGTCAACTAGCAGGTCCTTGGGTCATCACAATGGTAACCAATGAACACCTTCCAGCTATGGCTCCTTCCCACTATTTCAACAACTGAGGTGTTTAGCAGAGTCCATTCAGGATTCTATCCATGATCTCTTCTGATATACAAAAGAAGATATTTTGTAGGTAGATTTTGAACTTGACCTGCACAGAGGCATCTGCTAGGCATTTCCAAGACAGCTTTGCTACACATTTGAGTTTTATGGCGCTGTCCTGCTGCAGCTTTGAACATATGATCCAACCAAGTGATGATTAGTTGGCTACTCAGCCCTTTTCTTGACATGAGTGTCCAAAATGTATGATTTCAGGTTTCATGACAAGTTGGCATAAGACCTCAAAAGAGATTACTATATGCCCTCCTTCAAGAAGATATGGTACAGTACACCTTGTCAAAATACCACTGGTCTAGTTTATTTTTTGGTAATGTAATTCCATTTACAGCTTGCCCTGAAATGAAAAAAGTTCTTTCCAATTTAGTTTTCATATTGTCTAATCTTACTACTTGATTATTTCTTGTTGAAAAATTCTCTCTATATTGCATATTTATGGCATGTTCTATTTCAAAACATATATCTACCCATATTAAGTCACCTCTTATAAATTTATAACATATTGAGAATAATTTTCATGACCTAAATTTTCCTTCATAATTCATGTCTTTCATCCTCTTAACTTTCTTAGTAAAACATTTCTGTTCTCCCTCTCCATCTTTTTAATATCCTCTCCTGAATAAGAAGAGAATCCTATTCTAAAACAGCTCTTATTAGTACTAATAATTTAAAAACTGGTCCTAACACATTAAAGTTCATATAGGATAGTGTTCTTAAAATTAATCATATTATAATTCAGCATTTTTTAAAAGATGATTTAGATGGCCTTCAAATCCCAACCTTTAATTTATCTTAATTCCTAAATTCTCAAGCTCTTAAGATTACTCAAGTTTGATTGCAATCCAAACTATAAGGGTATGCAGGATATAACTCCAGTTAGTTTACTGACTTTTGGCCAAAGATGTTCTGGTACCAAATACACTTATAATCAGCCATGCATTTAAAACATGTTTGTTAATTACATTCCATGACTAACAAAGTACCTGATCCTAGGTACCATGCATAAAGTAAATGAAAACAGCACCATGCATAAAATATATGAAAACAGAAGAGCAAAGGATTTTGACACTTAATCTCAGCATGGTTAAAGCATTGCATAATATAAGCAAATAAAAAATGATAATAAATAAGAGCAGTCAGTCTCCATTTAGCGTAAACAGTCTCTCCTAAAAGAAACCTAAAAATGATAAAGATTGTCAGTTGGTCTGGTAAATCCATGTCCTATCCAGGAACTCAGTGTATCGCAAAAAGTGAGTCACAGAATGAACAAGTATAAAAGCCACAACAGAGATGTGAGGAGAGAGCTGTCCCAGAGTGTTATGGTAGAGGACTAACTTCACTTCTTGTTGTTTGAAAAAAAAAATGTTTTAAACTTAAGATTGTAAGCAAAAGTAATACAGTCCAAAACTTCATATGTTAATTCTTCTCCTTTAAAAGTACTGAAGAAATCATCTCAAGCAGACTTAGTCACTGGAATAACTCAACTTTTATTTATAGGTATTTTTGTCCACCAACCGGACTTTTATCAGATCAGCTTTTCAATAACAACTTTACCTTTAAAAAACTAAATTTATACTTAATGAAAACAAAGAATCATAATTCATGATTGACATAGTAATACATAGTAATAAGCCATATAATCATACATAGCAATAAACCAAATGAGGAGTAACTCATGGCAGGTTATCTAATTACCAGTTTGTCTGTCATGATTTATGATCCTTTGTTTGCTGTTATTGAAAATCAGCTGACAAATGGTACTTAAGTTTGAACATATTGTCAAGAATCACATCAGTGTCTCTCACCCTTTTTTATGCAGATGTTAACATACACCCCCTTAAAATAACCTCTAAGGTAAATACATTTTCAGGATACAATTCAGATGCTTGGCTAAGCTTATAAAGGCCCCAGCAGCTGTTAGCCTAGTATGCATCTGTGAATCTATGATCCAGCTAATTCCACTGCACACAAGTTTCCCATTTCAGGGATGACCTTGGAAGTACTGCCTAGCTAAGTAACTTACTTACAGTCACACAGTAGGCAAATGGAGGTGGAAAGAATAAAACCTTCTACATGCAGACTCCACACAGAAGGCACTCCAGCCGAGAATCGAAAGTGGTTCTCCCATTCGATTCTCGGCTGGAGCGCCTTCTCTGTGGAGTCTGCATGTCCTCCCCACAGTCGAGTGGTGTTCAAAAGACATGAGTAGAATGGGCGTGCCTTCGTTGAAGTTTGGGTGTAGAGCTGGCACCTGTAAAAAATCTACTGCCAATCATTAGCAGACCGGAGTTCCACTGTGGCGACCCCCTAACCGGGAAAAGCCGAAAGAAGAACAAACAAACAAACCCTGTGGTTACAGGAAACAACTCATTAACAGTTCAGAGTCTTAATCCTCTGTGCTAACCTCCAGAGTATGACATGAGGTACAAGTATATATATATATATATATATATATATATATATATATATATATATATATATATATATATATATTCCTCATAAAATATAGGGAGAAATGAAAGAAATCTGGGAAGAACAGACAGGCAGCAAATTCAACTTGTTCTTCACTCAGATGAGTATCAGATAAACTAATATGCATTCAGTGGAGAACAACTTCCATGTAATCTGTTATGTGGTCCGGCTCTTTCTACTGGAAAGAAGGGGATTAGCTAATTGTCAGCATGTGATAATGTACACCTCTGCCTTTTTATGTGACCTCTTTCAGTGCCAACATATGCACTATGAAAGGCAGAGAAACTAGGATTAAGCAATGTCATTGCGTAGCTCCCAGCAGAATAAGCACCAAAAGTTAAACGCTGAATGTGATCCGAGAGTTAAACCAGTTGAATACCACGGGAGTTAAACCACAGTGGAATGGATAATGCTTGATTAGTAGTCTATGATCCATGGAGTTAAAAACTGCTGAAGAATCAAGGAGGACCAAGACATGATATGACCAACAATCCCTTGCCATGAATGTCTACTAACTAAGTGTATAAGGGCAGTCTTGCCTTTTTACCTAGATGTAACACTAGAATGGCAGGGATCCAGTAACAATTCCCTATTTAAGGTCGAATCATGTAGGATATTCCTCGGTGCAATGCTCCCCAGGTATTTCCATCATTCTTTATGTGAGCATTGAAGTCTTCCAGTGAGACAATAGATGGTACTGTGCCAAGCATTATTGTTGTGGCTTTCCCAAAGGTTAATCAGTTAAGTACATGTGCAAAAATAGTTTTTTTTTCTTCCTTCAAGTCACAGTCAGATTGCAGTGCCTTTTCTTTTTACTGACATAAAATCAGTGGCACGGTACTAAGCCAGGGAGACTTGAGTATCCCAAACCTACCTGCAGTGTCTTCTGAGGGCTAACTCCAAAATAAGAGGGACCATTCTCCACCTAAGAAGTGTAGTTTAGAACAAGGCTCTGCAGAGATAAGATCAGCTGTTTAATTAGCTAGTACTTTTCAAGCTGCCGCACAAAGCTGTGGCTCCTCCCCCAGGAGTGAGCTGACATTCCATGTCACAGCCGTCATTGTCAGAATCTAGTAGTCCATTACAACCCACTCCTGCCTACTCTTAACTGACATTACACCTGAACCCTCTTATCTTGCAGGTGGTGAGCCCACACAAAGTCTTCACTCTGATTATTTTTTTTTTTGGGGGGGGGGGGGGCTTTGAGTCCAAACTGGCTTATGTGAGCTACTTCGCTGTTAGCTCAAATGGTTAAGCATCAGGCCAATGTGAATGTTTCATGAGTATGTGTGGGTTTAAATCTGAGTGTAGACTATTTTGTCCCTCAGGGATCAGTTCTGGGACCACTCCTTTTTGTCATTTTACTTCTGTGAAGTAAAAGCCAATGTCAAGGGCCTCTGGATGATGAAAATTTGCAGACAACTCCAAATTAAGAGCAGTCATAGAATCCCCCACCAACATTAATGTTCTCCAGGAAGGGCTGACACAGACAAATAACTTTTATCAGAGCCATGGGCTAAAACTAAATGCCAAGAAATGCATAATAGTATCCTTCAGAAAGTCATCCACCCCGGTAAGTTTCATATTGACAACACACCACTAAGAGTCAACCTACTAGTCAGGGACTTGGGGACACACACAAACAGTAATCTAGCCTTTGACCATTACGTGTCTGAAGTAGTGAGGAAATCATATTTATGTTGTGCAATTTATAAACAAAGTTATAATATCTTGGTCCAAGGAGGTCATTGTTCCATTGTATTTCAGCATTCTTCATCCAACAATTCCTCGCTGAACGAATACAAGGCGTAAGTAACGTGTCCTATGCAGATCATATCAAAGCCCTATCTCTGTATTCTGCTCCTACAGGCTGTTGAGGGGAGACCTTTGCCTGGCATACAAGACATGGTTGGACCCTAACCTGATGGATCTCCTGCATATCCTCAAAACAAACAGCACCAGAATTACCTGTTCTAAAGACTTAAACATTGCCTGTGATACAACTAGGACCTGCTGGAGACCCAGGTATGTATCCCAGAGACTACCCTTACTCTGGAATAGGCTCCCCATCCATGTGAAGCAGAGCTCCTTCCTAATCCAAATTAAGTGCAACTTGGACAATTGGATGGGGAACAGGAAATTCATCCCTGTTTTGGCACCAGTGTCTCTAATGGACACAGGCAGCCTGTAAATGGTTCCTCTCCCAAGCCCTAATTGTAAATGGTTCATCTCCCAAGACCCTTTTTGTACTTATCAAGGGTATCAGAACTTGGCAAAGATTTGGGAAGCATGGCTAGGCCTAAAAAGGCTCTTATGGTCATTATCATAGTGCACACCTATGAACCTATTAGTATTTGCAGATGAAGAATGCCTCCAGGCCTAGATCCCAGTATCCATGTTTGGGAGAGATTCTTTTAATCACATTGAAACAGCAATCATGAGAATAATTTTGATTGTCATTTTTGGTCTGACCCCACATCTTATAACTGTCCATCAATGGCTGGCCATGCCAGTAGTACACAGCTCCAGACAACATAGCCATAGGGAACTCAGGGGCATGTGGACTGCCCTGCCATAAGATCTTGATCCCATAAGGAGTGTATATTTTTTATATATGGTAGTCTGCATCATACTGACCTGGAGATAAGAACAGTGGCACAGTAACAAGAATGTGCCATACCTTGTCATACAGTATGAATCTTACAACAGAAAGTCAGGGCTACACTGAACAAGAATTATGTATGTACACACACACACACACACACACACACACACACACACACACACTACGCACCTATTGATATTTAGTCACATGCACAGCATACACACCTATAGGTACTTAATCACACACACACACACAGCATGCACAAATATGGGTACTTAATCACACACACAGCATATACACCTATGGGTACTTAATCACACGCACACACACAGCATGCACACCTATGGGTACTTAATCACACACACACACAGACACACACACACACACACACACACACACACACACACTACGCACCTATTGATATTTAGTCACATGCACAGCATACACACCTATAGGTACTTAATCACACACACACAGCATGCACAACTATGGGTACTTAATCACATGCACACACACAGCATGCACACCTATGGGTACTTAATCACACACACACACACACTACGCACCTATTGATATTTAGTCACATGCACAGCATATACAGCTATGGGTACTTAATCACACACACAGCATATACACCTATGGGTACTTAATCACACGCACACACACAGCATGCACACCTATGGGTACTTAATCACATGCACACACACAGCATGCACACCTATGGGTACTTAATCACACACAGACACACACACACACACACACACACACACACACACCTATGGGTACTTGATCACAGACACAGTATACACGCCTATGGGTACTTAATCACGCACACACAGCATGCACAACTATAGGTATTTAGTCACACACACATAGCATACACACCTGTGTGAGTACTTAATCACACACACAGCATACACACCTGTGAGTAATTAATCACACACACAGCATGCACAACTATGGGTTCTTAATCACACACAACATACACACCTGTGTGTGTGATTAAGTACCCATAGCATGCACCACTATGGGTACTTACAACTATGGGTATTTACACTCACCGTGCACACCTATGGGTGCTCCCTCACACATAGAATGCACACCTAAAGGTACTTTGGAGGACCAACTTCTTCTTTTTCTTCTTTCGGCTTTTCCCGGTTAGGGGTCGCCACAGTGGATCACCTGTCCGCTCATGTTTGGTAGTGGAGTTTTACGGTGTTGAGTTGCCAGCCCGGCGCCCAACCTTCCACAGAAGGCACACACATGCACAAACTCACACCTAAGGCTAATTTAGAGTGTCCAGTCCACCTACCACATGTCTTTGGGATGTGTGAGGAAATCGGATCACCTGGAGGAAATCCACGCGACCACAGGGAGGACATGCAGAGTCCGCACAGAAGGCACCCCAGCCGAGGATCGAACCAGAGAACCTCTTGCTGTGAGGTGGCAATGCTAACTGCTGCACCACCGTGGCCACCCACTTTGGAGACCAACAATTCATCTAAAATGTGTCTTTGGGAAAACCCCTCATGTTCACACAGAAGGTACCTCAGCCAATACCCAGACTGGAGAACCAAGCAGAACCAGACAGCAGCAGTAAGAGTAACCAGCACAACCAGCACATTGTTTTACATTTTTTTTCAATTTCTTTTTCTTTCTTTTTTTATTTTTTTTTTTGTTCCTGATCTCACTACATTAAGGTCTCAGTGCTGTATTCTTCAGTGTTCTTTGTCTCATCCTTATTAGCTGGCCTATTCCAGACTATTCCTCTGAAGTTTGAAAACTCTCTTTAAAATATCCTTTTATTTGGAAAGCAGTTATAAGCTGGATTATCATGTTTCTGAATAAATACCTTTTGATTAACCAAAGACATTATATTTTTTTTTTGGTCATTGTTTTCTTTATTCATTGCTGACAGCCGCGGTGGTGCAGCGGTAGCATTGTGGCCTCACAGCAAGAGGTTGTCCTGTTCGATTCTTGGCTGGAGCACCTTCTTTGTGGAGTCTGCATGTCCTCCCCGCGGTCGAGTGGTGTTAGAAAGACATGCTTGAATGGGTGTGCCTTCGTTGAAGGTTGGGCGTCAAGCTGGCACCTCGACACCGTGAAAATCTACTGCCAATTATTAGCGGACCGGAGTTCCACTGTGACGACCCCTAACCGGGAAAAGTCAAAGGAAGGTTTTCTTTCTTCATTGCTGATTGAAGTATATATAGTGTAGAGTGTGAAACTCTATATTTGTCAAATCCAAGAAGAAAAAAAAACATCTAGTATTGCATTTTGGGCAAAAGTGTCATAGTGCTAGATAAGTTGGGAATGCTTGGATTATGTTATTACTTCAGCACTGTTCTTTTAACATATCAACCAGTAGTTGCAATTTAAAAAGACTTAAAGCTTGCATTGATGGCACCTGCTTATGCTATATATGATGTGGGATTATATGGAGGGTAAATAAATTTTTGATGGAAGTAAGCATTGTTATTGCCGCACTTTCTGTTTTAGCAAATTCTATTTCACATGCAATTGAGCCAACATTTTGTTCTGTTCTAGATTCCAAGTGGAGGCCTTACAGAAATCTGCAAGAAAGCTACATCTCCTGGACATATCAGCTCTGTTTCTGACTGGTTGATTTCTGTTGGACTTCCAATGTACGTTGACATACTCACAGCTGCAGGAGTGGATAGTTTAGACAAAGTGCCCTCCCTATCAGAAGACTGTCTTCAAGAGGCTGGCATAAAGGACCAGAAGCACATATACTGGCTTGTGGGAGCAGCAAAATTACTGAACCCTGAAAACATAAAATTATAACACAAGTATGGCTAAATGCTGGTGTCCAGCTTGACTTTATAACAGGGGTCGATAAATGTATTCATCAGTGAGTTCTCTCCTCCCCTTCAAGAATAAGAAAAGGGAAGCCACTTGAAAGCATTTACAAGCTGAGGTGCAATTTGGGTATTATGTTGCCGACTCGTGTGTGGAGCCAACTAATCTCCTCATTTGCTCAGTGCAGAAATGATGCTCAACACAGAGTTTAGCTAGGTCAGGGGGCTACTGAGTTGCTTGATTGTCAGCAATTTCTGTGACTATAAAGCCTCGTGTGCTTACAGTCTCTGTTTGCAAAGACCCATACATTTTAAAGCTGCTGTTTAGAAGTTAAACTTTTTGCCTTACTGTAAGCTTTTAACATGTTATCTAAGTAGTATTTGCTAACATAATGGTAATATAGCTGCCTATTTTGGAAGTTATTGACTGCATTTACAGTTTCCAAATAAACTTGAGCTAATTAAAGTTGTCTGCCTGCTAAAATGGCACAAAGTACTAATGCTATAAACTTATTCTGATGTATCTTAGCGTATTACAACTTGAGGTAACATAAAGGCCAGGAAAACAGTTTTTTTCTTCTCACTAGGCTAGTCTTTATAGACAGTTACAAATGGCATTAAGTACACATTAGAGTATATATATATTTCCAAATATCATCTGTAGCTGGCTTCTTCAGTTTATCTCACTTTTAGTCATACTGTTTTGTGGCAGTCTTTTATGTTTCAGCAATAATTTGTATATTGCATTGCGTCCAAGTACAATGCTTGTTTAGCCATACCTCAGGGCAGAGGTGCTGTCATACATGAAGAATTAAAGGAAACCTTCAGAGCACATGGCAGAACTGGAAAACTGGATTTTCTAGCAGTGATAATAGTGAGGGCATGTAGTCTTTGCAGATGCCTTCTGGCAGTACCTCTGCTTCTTAGAGTCAGGACAGCCCCCACTGCTTTGGGCAGACCTGAGTATATTTAAATTCATTCAGATATAGAGAGCAGGTCCAATAAGCAGTGTATTGTCTGTATACAGTAGTCAGCAAAAGATTGTAAGACTGAAGAGAAGGCAGACCCCACAGCACTACCCTTACTGAGGTGAACACTTTACATTTTACAATAACATTGCATCTCATTTGGTTCTGGCTTATGTCTGTCTTGTCTCAGAAGTGGTGATTTGCCAGGTGCAAGACTAACCAGTGCAGGAAGGATTGAGTGCTGCCCCAGTGGCTGCCCATTAGCTTTGAAAATGAGCAAAGTACCCAAAAATATGCAGCAGTCAAATAAGCCATTTGTTCAGATAGGCTCACAGGTCACAGAAGGACATTGTATTTGGCATAAAGAGATGGGAGACAGTGCTAGAAAGCTAAACAAAAGTCAAGATTTAGAGTAGGGAAGACATAAATGAGTCATAATATAGCATAGCATAGCCCTTCACATATGCTTCCCAGATTAATATCACTTGGTCCTTGCCTTTCCCTTACCTCTGAATTTCAGGAGCATCCCTACATTTATAAGAATGAATCTGTGGCCGAGTATGGAATTTACAGACAACCAACAATGCCAGTTATTAAAATTACATAATTGATTTTATCTTTACAACATTCTTAATGAATGGCACAGTATTTTAAATCATAACTTTCAAAATTCTTAATAAACAGTACAATATTTTAAAATTATCCTTCATTTTAGGTATTGGTCATTTATTTTGAGTTTGTTCTGATGCTTTAAAGCAAGAGATTTAGAGCTATGTCTTGCTATACACCTATTTTATTCAAAGTATAAATAATGTTTTATTTAAAATTTCTTTTCATTTATTTTTGAAGTGGAAAGTTCATTTAGATGTTAAATAAAAATTTTATATGGAATTTTTGCTTTCCAACAGTAGCATTTAGCACCATAAGTGGGCTGTTGTCCATGTACCGTACTTGGAATGAGGCCACAAATCACTGCACTAAGTATTGATGTTGCCAGTTTCAATAACTGAACAAATCTCCACAGGCAGTATTTACTACAGGATTCTCTGGACATGCACTTGGGAGGTATCACACAAAATGGCTTGGCTTTCTGAAGGTATATAATAATTAATCAAAAAAGGGACAGTAAACTGAGACTAATTTAAAGGATGAGCAGCACAGAATGTCGCCACAACATTATTTCCTAAGGCCATCTAACTGCAAATTAGAGAAACATGTTGATTCAAAACTGGCTTATGTTCTGCATTCGTTGCAGGAATCCTAACCTAGGCAATTGCCATACAATACATAATTCAGCTTATTCATGGTCCACAGGTTTTACTTCCTGGAGCTGCTTTTTTATTCACAGGTGGCCTAGTAAGCTGTCTTTTGCTTATACAAATCCTCAAACATTCATTCAGGAAAGTCTGAGAATTCTCTGTCGAGAACAACAACTTTCAGTGCCTTTGAGACTCTTCCAAGTGACAGGGACTTCCTGAGAGCCCTGGGCTGTTGGGCTTCCCAATGGGGAAGTTCCAGTCATATGTTAAGGCTGCAGGAGGGCCTTCCAGTACTGTTTTAATAAATGTTTTAATAAGGAGAAGTATCCGGTTAGCTGTAGATATTGTATTACCCAACAAGACCATAAGACTTTTCTATCATTTTTTTAAGAAGTAATTTGCTGAGAAATATTAAATATTCTTAAACAAGTCTATAGAACAGTAAGTTGTTATCACTGCACATTTATGTGGACTGATCAGAGTTATGTAACGTGTTAGTCTTTATATATAACTTTGTTCATGTCCAGGCATGTTCTCGTTTAAGACTGGTGGTTCTTCAGGTCCACCAAGACCCAACACAACTTCCTCTCGTGTCATTAAACAGTCCTGTACTGCAATCTCTTTAACCTTAAATAACACCTCACTGTGTGTAACCCTGCTTCCTAGATCTGCAGCATCTGCAGATCCAGATGTTGATCTTGAGTGTTGCACGGACTCAGTTATTTCTAAGGTTCATAATGATGAACACAGACCTGGGCAGTTTTCATCTGAATTACAGCAATGTAATGCTTTTCTACCTAACTTGTTACCTGCCTTAATTTAAGGAGGATGTATTTCAGTTTTCTTGCTGACTGTTTAATGCACAGCTTCATGGAAACTTAAGGTGACCTTTGAAATCCAATAAGATTGATATGACAGGTGAGGAGTGCTTAACAGAGGCAGTAAAGTAAAACAATTATTTTTTCACAGTAAACATGATCTGTCATGCATACTATGAGTATACGACTAACTCAAGTAAAAAAAAGTAAAACTACATTACCCACACAGAGATGCCTTCATTAGTCAGTAATTTATTTGTAAGCTGTGGGCTGATGCAAATCAGTATAAGCCCCTTGATATTTAGAAAACATCACTTATAAATGCAGCTGTACATGAAGCAGAATGAGGAATACATACATCCAGGTACACAAGTAAAGAAGTTTAAAATAAAATGTATTTTTCTGGTAATCTGTATAACCCCTTCATATTCTGCAGCACCAATGCATGGCAATAAATGCAGTGCTGTTGTACACAGCTGTATTGCTACCTTTTTGTACTTATTTGCCTGAGTGCCATTTTTCTGACACTGTTCAGGACAGCAGCTCAGTTAAATCAAAAACTGAACAAAGTAATTGTGAACATTTGCTATCATGGAGCATGCTTAAGTGCAAAATGCATTTATGTCTTACTGGAAAGTGGCAAGCAAGTGCCATGTTAAAATGACTTTTTAATATTATGTGTATAGGAATATTTGGCAATAGGCAATCATTTCCCACAAATGTCTATGATGCTATGCCCTGAAGTTTCTCTTGTCTCCCTCTGTTAGTAATAGATTTTCACAAAATAACTGGGTTCCCTCCACAGCATCTCAGTGGCCTGAAACACAACAATATGCTGACTTGTTCAGACATTCCTGCAGTCTCCATTAGTTTATAATGTCCCACAGGATCATGTGCAATAGTGGAGTTAGAATAATTGCAAGGGATGCAGAGTGCACATTTCTCTGCATGGCCATTGAGGGACAGTTCCACAAAGGTGCAGAATGTGTGTAGTAGTAGTTTTTCAGGCAGTCGTATATTTGACTTTTGAGCCCGCATTTTTAAACGGCAGTGTCATTTGAAGCATGGTGTGTATCATTTTGAATGTAACTAGATAAGACAATATACCTTCTTATTTAGAGTACTGCAGCTTAACAGGGAAACATTATGGCAATAAAAGTCTGAATTGGAACCCTGGTATAAAATGGTATTTTAGGGCCCAGGCTTCAGAGATGTGTCCCAGTATGAAAGCTGCATATTTTAAAACATGAGGGGTGAAGTCTGTCGTGCTAAATGTTTCCTAAGGAAAAGGTGGGATTCCCAAATGTGCCAGAAAGTTGCTTTTTCCCCACCTCCACAGTACTTTACTTTTTAACCCACCCTAGACATTGGTACAGTTAGTTCAGCCTGCATCACATTAATATTTGAATTGGAAATGGTGATGCAAGCAGCCTGCTGCAAGTTAAAAAAAATGCTTCAAAAAGCTTTGTAAGTAATGGCAGAATCTTTTAGGACAAATTTTATTGCAGGCTTAGCTTTAGAAGCACAATAACTTTGAGTCATACTAAGACCCATTTCACACAGACGTTTGGACAATGAAGCCAACCCATATAATGTTTTAACGCGAACGTGAGAAAGAAAGAGGTACAGAGAAATTTGTTGAGATTACTGGATGGGCTGTTTGACACAGGAGAATTGTTTGTAATATTACAAGTGGTTTCTTGATGAAGAATGTAAGTTATTCTAAGTAAGTAGCTTTATAGGAGAAAACCATCCTTATCTTATCAGAAACAAGACACGCATACCTGAGCAGAAATCGCTAGCTGCGTATGTTGTGAAAATGTGGCAAGCCCGTGTGTGCTCTGTACCAGTTACTGGCCTTCCTTTTCCTGGGATCAGGCTGGATTTCCTTTTGTTGTAAGGAGTCTGCTGTCAGCACATTAGGAAGTCAGAGGGGGAGGGGGGACCAACATTTAAATATTCTGCTGAGGTATGTAGTAACAGGAGTAAGGGGGGGGGGGTGTGCAGGGAGATTTTCAACAGTGCAACAGGAAAAATGAATTGCACAAAAACTGTATCTTTATGTAAATACCACTGACAAAGTATCTAATTCTAAATAGCTTAAGATAAATAAATGGTGTAGAACACTAATCAGATATTGCGGGAAAAACTTAGGATTTTCCTCATATCCTTTGGTTTCGGATGGAAACCTACAAAAAATAGTCTGTAGTCCTTTTGAGAGGTTGTAAGTTTACCGACAGGACAGTTGTACATTCATTTAGAACAGACGGTGATATTCTTACATCAATCTTCCAAGCTGGCAGGAAATGTGATGAGTTGCAGTCACAGCTGCATCACTGCATTGTACTGTTTGTGTAATAAAGATTTGCACCGGAGTAAAAGTTACTAGTTCACTTGTCAGCTGCAGGCTTAACAGCAAAAATATTGCAACTGCAAAAACATGTAACAACTAACAATGTTGCACTTTCTGTATATGAAATTGATATTTAAAATAACTTATTTTTGTCCATGTGCTCTTCTTACAAAAATGTAAGTAGCTGTATTATACAGATAGTAATACACTCTTGCAAATTGCTTTAGCCAGAGAAAGCTATGTATTGTAAAATATGAATGTGTACAAATTATTTTATGCTTTTATTCCATTTTAGTAAACAATGATTCATAATTATTGTGTATCAAAATGTCTAAAATATGTTGTACTGTTCATAAGAAAATAAATTTGTCTATTCATCTCCGATGAATCTGTTGTTTTAGATACTAACTGTAGTACAATGTGGTGGTTTTAGCCTTGATTTTAGAAGTGATGGAAGCAGAGGTTCACACTATGTATGAGCTGGTTATTTTATTGTTAAGGTAGTTGACATGCCTCAGCTTCAGTTTGCATTGTTGTAGTAAGACCACACTGTACAGCAGTACCAATGAAGACCACAGTGTACAGCTGTGCCAGTGAAGACCACAGTGCACAGCTGTGCCAGTGAAACCACAGTACCATAGCTCAGGTGGGTGGTCCACGTTTTACAAAACTGCACTGAAGATATTTATTTACATGCACAGGATGCCCTGAGCATCAGGATGGAATTCAGTAGGGATAAGGTTATTGAGTCAAATCATTTCTTTGTATAGTCTTGTACAGTCTTACAGCTAAAAATCCCTTCCTTAAGTGATCCCATTTGAAATGTACCATTTTGTTGCACAGGCACCTGATGAAAACTGTTAAAAGTATCAACATTCACATAACTTTCAACCCGGTTTTTAAACAGTGCTCCACTACACTGGTTGAAAGAATTAAAGTTAGCTACTCCCTCGCTCATACAAAAATCACTGAGAAAACCAGTACCTGTCTGTTTGTTGTCTGGGGAATGGAAGCAGTGCAGCTTCCTGGCTAAGTGCACTGTGTATTCCTTTCCCCCATTTTGTAAAGGGTGTCCTTCAGAACAAATTTCATTAGAGGAAGAAGGGATAGAGTTAAGTTCATCATTCTTTTTCCTTAAGTTGTAGTTTGGCCCAAAAGTTGTCCTTGTAGAGCCACGCATGTCCTGCAATGAACTTGCAGTACCAGTCTTGCCAGACGCAAGGGTAATGGAAGCCAAACTCCCTGAGGAAGAAGAGGGTAGTTGCAATAGCATTGTGATCACCTGGGTGAGCTCACCCTTTACAGACAAGATGTCAGCTGCCAGTTGTGTAAGGTCGATGGCTGGGGGTTAATCCAAATCTTCCCCAGGTACTGCGGTGTTGGCATCCATAACATCACACCACATTTAAGACCAAGTACCAGAACAAGTAAATGAAAAAAAGGAGGTCCAACAGTCACCAAACACGCTATAAATAAACTGAAGACGTGGCAAATAGTGCAGTTTGCAGTGCAAGTCTACAAATCCAATTAGGAATCCAAACAGAGATAAAACAAACAAGTTTTATTTACAAAATAAGATGACGTGCTTTCTTCCTTACAAGTCATGAAAACAATTCCCTTTTTAAACATACCTTACTAGACATGACACTCACTGAATTTAAATTCAGAATTTTAGAACTAGTTGACATTGATTGCAGGGGAGGGGCATGGGAAAGGCAGTTGGAATATAAAGAACTCTTACGGCAATTTCGACTCAATGGCTTTAGCCCCCCGCCAGGTTTGAATAACCATATTAGTATTAAGCCTATATTGAAATTATGTACAGTTAGGTTGTAAAATAGGTAGAACATTTTTTTCCTTAGATAACATAATGTTTAACACCTTGTGGTTTCATTTGACTCTATGCGGTTTTGTCTGTATATATTTTTCTTTTTAATGTTTCTTTCATCTAGGTAGGATGTCCACAAATTGTTTTAAGATTTTGGACAGTTTAAACCACTGTTATCTTTGCAAACAGTCTAAAAGTAGTAGTTCTTTAAGAGCAGTTAGTAAGTGAAGTTTAACTTAACCAAACTAATTAAACTATTTGGTATTAGCCAATAAGCAAGTGATGTCTGGTTTGAAAATAGCATTTAACTGTCTTTTAGGCTTGTTTTAAATTATTCTGATGAAATCCTTGACTTATAAGGATGAAAGCAATCTTATTTTGTAAAAAAGATTGTTTCATCTCTGATGGATTCCTACTTGGATTTGAAGACTTGCACTGCACACTAAACTAGTCAGCACTTCAGTTTATTTGTAGCTTATTTGGTGATTGTTGGACCTCCTTTTTTCATATACATATATAATATCTTTTTTTGCTACTTTTATTCCATTTCCTGTCCTTTTTACATTATTTAGCACTCCTCTCCACACCTTCTGGTTTTCCTTTTACAGCCGCCATTATAGTTTTTCCTTTTCTGTTCCATGTTTTTGTTTCACAGTCTCTGGTTTATTCTACGTATTTCTTCATTTTTACAAACATTTCCTTCTCTATTCTTCTATCTGTTCTACATTACTATGTAATTTCCTTGTTTTCATCTTTTTGTGCCACTTTATATAAATAGTCTGTATTGTTCATTCTGAATTTAGAATTTCAGCAAATGATTGTTATGGTTGTATATGAAATATTACAATAGTATGTAACCTGTTCCATGTTTGTCTTCACTGAATTTATTTATTTTTGTTTACCAGGGTAGTGCACTGAAGTAACTGCTCTTTGTAAGTCATATGTGCAATGCTTTATAGTAACTATGAGTGTGTGCAGATTTTATAACTGGGACTCTGCTTCACTTTGCACTGCTGGGTGCTCCTGCTTGGTCAAAATAAAATAAATATATATAATTTTTTAATGGAACTACTTTCATAAAGTGTAATGGCACACAAAAATAAAACATGGTTTGGCTTCATGGTGGAGGTAGCTAAAGTCCTGACTGTGACCCAGATGAAACAGACTTTGGAGGAGATCTCACAACATGGTGGGAGAGAGAAGGAGCTAATACTGGCTTACTGATCCATGGGGGAGCAGCAACCCTCCCCATCTGCTGTAATACTAACACCCACTGCCTAAGTATTGCAGTGTGACAGATCAAAGGGCCAAAGATGAGCACTCACCAAAAAACATACATGTGTGTATACACATGCTATAGCCAGAATAGGCATATCTAAGGATGCGTAGATGTGTCTATGAGACAGAACTGAGGGAGTACCACTTTCCCAGGCTACCACCAGGCAGCAGAATGAAGACCAGTATAAAGTCCATCATTTTCTGCATCAATCTGAATGACAGCCCCGCTGGCCTGATGTTGTCCCAGCCAATGACTATTGAAGCAGCTGATGCAACCAGAGAATGAATGGACTCAAGATTTACTGGTAGGGGCTGATGGTTCATAGGCATTATGGGGAAAAAACAAGAAAAATAAAGTAAAGAACAGTTAAAAATAACACTTGAAATATTTTTTAAAATTGTTGCATCAGCAACTATTAGTACTTCATAAGTGCAATAAAACCCTTTTTGGCCATGTATTCTGTAGATTTTATTGCACTACCCAGTCTTGTAAGGCTCTCATCAGAAGCCTGGATGTGCAGCTCTACCACACTATGTGCACCCTACCCTCTGTTAGAGTTACAACACTGTGTGCACCCCACCCTGTGTTACAGCTACCACACTATGTGGACCCCACCCTCTGTTACAGCTACCACACTGTGTGCACCCCAGCCTGTGCTACAGCTACCACACTATGTGCACCCCACCCTCTATTACAACTAACGCACTATGTGCACCCCACCCTCTGTTACAGCTACCGCACTGTGTGCACATCACCCTCTGTTACAGCTACTGCACTGTGTGCATCCCACCCTCTGTTACAGCTACTGCACTATGTGCACCTCACCCTCTGTTACAACTACAGCACTATGTGCACCTCACTCTCTGTTACAGCTACCGCACTGTGTGCACCCCACCCCTCTGTTACAGCTACTGCACTATGTGACCTCACCCTCTGTTACAGCTACCACACTGTGTGCACCTCACCCTCTGTTACAGCTACCACACTATGTGCATGTCACCCTCTGTTACAGCTACTGCAATATGTGTACCCCACCCTCCATTACAGCTACCGCACTATGTGTACGTCACCCTCCATTATACCTACCACACTGTGTGCACCCCATCCTCTGTTACAGCTACCACACTATGTGCACCCCACCCTCTTTTACAGCTACCACACTATGTGCATCCCACCCTCTGTTACAGCTTGCATACATGTATGCCCATCTATGTTTATCCTACCAATAAAACTAGATAAAAGCCTATGCTAAAAAGATTTCTGAGATACAGTCCCACTATATTTTCTGTTTATCACCACTTTACCAGCATCATTTAGCACCATTCCACCTGTGTCATCATTTGCTTATCATCAGTCTATCAATATCTTGACATTTGGCTTTGAACTGCTAACAAATTTCATCCTGTAGTCTGAGGTTTGATTCCCTCAAGTTTCCATTTGTCAAACTATCAGAAGTATGAGATTATTGAGACCACTTACACTGAGAATAGGTCTTTTTAAATCTAGTCTCCAGTGTAAGCCTGTTTATATGTAAGCCTCACACAGAAATGAGTTAGTTAAACTGAAGTCAGGTCTTTTGGAATCAGAGCAGAATTATCTGAGAGGAACTATTTTGGCATCAGTCCCTTTATAATGAGAATCTTGAGATTTGAAAAGCTGGGATTCAAGAAAAAATAAAATAAATTCTACAACTTACTGTGTTACCTTATGGATTTTTTTCAAGAGGACTTCACCTGCATCTCTCCACCCATGTTCTTATACCAGCTCTGCAATTCTGCTGCTCTGACAGTTGCAGCTTTGGTTTTTGGAATTTTAGCACATACACGCACACACACCTCCTTTTGCCTATTGTGTCGCTCAAAAACAAGTCGTCTAACCAGATGGGCTGCCAGGTCACCCCTGAAAACAGGCGATTGTGCCTAGTGGTGGCCTACATGGATAGCAACCAATAAATCATGCTCTGAAACTTATTTTAAATATTTTCAGATTTAGAAAAACAAAATCAGGTACATTTGCAATGTAAACATCATGCTGCTGTGTTCCGCAAAATAAAAAAAAAAAAATACTATTTTTTTATGAAAATGAGTCTGACAAAAACAGTCATATTTTTCATGTCTGATAAAGCAACTTAACAGTTTACTGACAGTGGGAAAGTTTAATATGCTAATATTTTTTAAACATGAGTCTTATCACAGTTCAAGACAAAAATTTCATACATCTAAAATTGTGAAACTGAAGTCAATGACATCCTTTTTGCTGAAGTTCACTGACTTGAGAAGTAATATATTTCATGCAGGGGATAAATTCTTCACACACGAATACAGAACAGCAAAAATATGACTAACATACCAAGTTTTGCAGTCTTGGTCATTCAAGATTAAGGATGTCAAAACTGTGAAAGCCAAATGATAAACTGAAAAAAGTCAGCATAAAAAAGTCAACTTGAAATAGTTGACAAAAAATGTTAACTGCATTAAACATGCTCAGAGGCAAAATCTTGAACATGCAAACAAAATAAATTGTTTTTGCAGGGTGGTAAGCCCCCCTGCACTGTCTGCCCCTCTCCACCTAATTAACTGTATCAACTCCAAGATCTCACAACACTACCTAAGGGGCATATCCCCAAGCTCAGCATTATAGTGCTCTCATAAATACAAAATCATAAGCAGTCCAAATGAAAAAGGCATTGGTTTTTGTTTGCATACATTGCCAAAAGTGATTTTATACAATGCTGCCTACTGCTTTTCATCAAATAAAACTTTCAGCCAAAACGACAAACCAAATTAATTAACTTTACCATTAGGCTACTTCAAAGAGAGAAAACAATTCACCAACGAAAACTATTAGGAACTATGTTCATCCACTTGACCAGTTTATTTAAGCACTTTTGTTCATCCTCATTGTATGAACGTCATCAGAAATATATATGCAAACATAAAAGACCGGTTTAAATATTCCTCGAAAAAGGTCATATGACCAGCCCTAATGGCATCAAGAAACCAACCTCCCTTTCAATGTGTCCTTATAAAACATTTAAAAGTCATTATAAGAACCATAATATTAATGAAATAACATATTAATGATGTTAAAATATATAAAAACACAAACCAAAAATTCTTAGAAAGAGGTTATAGTTGAAATACTCCTTACATTAATTTTCAAAAATCAACCAGATAAAATACTGCAAAAAAATTTTAAATAACCTAGAAAAGATTGAAAAATATGTTAGAAAAACCATATATATCACAAATAATCAATGCCTGTCTTTCTAGTGCTTTCATTCATAGTATACACTTGATCGAACAAGAATCGTTAAGACCCAGAAAGCAATATGTGTTTAGTTTCTATTGCCATATTAATTCTTTCTTCTCTAAATGCAAGGTCCATGACCCACCTCTAATGTCTTCCCTAACTTGATTAATTAGTTTATATTTAAACTGGTGATTAGGGCTCAGGTGAACATGTTTAGCCAAAGTGTTTTCCAATTTGGACTTCCCAATACTATACTGATGTTCATAAATTCGATTTTTAAGTTTGCGCTCAGTTTTACCTGTGTAAAAACTGTTGAATGCCTGGCACTCTGCTAAATAAACACCCTTCAAATTACAATTATATTTTTATTTTATTACACAGTGCTCGTCTCTAATAGTGAAAGTATCCTCAGTGTCAATATACTTATAAATAAGGGCAAACACCACATTTAAACATCCCAGGCATTCTCACCTTTTGTTTTATCCCATTCTCCAGGATATTTTTAATATTAGCCCCCTCCTAAAATAAAAATAACCTTATTTTACTCCTGATAGTAACATCTTCATCAAAAATAACCCAGTTCTTGTTCATAATGTGTCTCAATATTATATAATCACTGTTAAAAGTAGTGATAAAGCTCAAATTAAAACATTTATCTGGTTCATTAGCCATTCTAACAGTAGGATGGTCAACATCAGCCTTTACTGTGTCATCAGAAAGGATGCTCAAATAAATGTTAGTCAATGCAAAATTCTCATTTGATGGGGTAAAGATAGGGGTCAAATGGACTACTCATCTTTTGTTATATACCTCTTCAAATAATTCATCAAGTAACATTGAAGGGTAACCTCATTTGTGAAACATCCCCAAGAGTGTTTGACAGTGAGTGGCGAAGTGGTTTTCCATGGAAACCATTCTTGCGGCACATACCAACTGTCCTTTTACTACTGACCTTTCTTGGTAATAGGGATGGGAACTTCTAAAATGTAAAGAAGTATTGGAGTAAGTACTGTTTCTAAAAATCTTAGAAATATATCTGTCATTCAACCTATCCTTCTCCAACAGAACATCCAAATAAGAAATGTTCTCTATATTATATTCATATGTAAACTTTAAAAAATCTTGGTTTTATTAATGTATCAACCTCTCCACATACATCACAGGAGACTCGTGGGCTGTCTCATTGTCTAAGGTGGCAGTGCCCTCTCTTGCTGATTTTGATCTACATTTTTCTGTCAGCCAAGTTCATGGTCATGACTTTCCATATACCCTGGAAGTGGAATCATTCCAGTGGGCATGATACCCTCACCATCTCTTACTTGTGTTTACTACATGTTACCTATACCTGTCCCAGAGGCTGTTTGTGCTGCATTTGGTATTTATTTACTGACTCACTCACTTCCTCACTTAACATACTTTTTAAAGTGTATCTGGACAAGGACACAGAAACGGGTCTGTATCACATGAGCGAATCGCACAAATTGCGAACGCTCATAATATCAAATGTACCAGACCTCGAAGTGTCTTTTCGGAGATCGTGGTACTGTGAAGAATGGGATATTTGCCCTTTCCTCACTGTAGTGCAATTTCAAAGTTGGAATATATATATGTTCATCGTGTTACACTGCTGCAGTCATCACACTTGGGTTATCCTGTCGTCAGGCGGTCCCGTAGTCGGCCAGAGTTCCAAAGTCTTGGTCCGGCGTTGGTTGCTGTCGCTTCTTCCCTGACGTCAGTGTGCCAGGGTTATAAAAGATGCATCCAATGCCATTTTCTTCAGTCTTTCTTGCCGCGCGGTGCCCGAAGCAAAAGCAGTTCGCAAGTGCTGGTCGGCCGACTCCTGAGATTTTCAAAGTCAAATTTCAGATCCGAAGTCTTCAATAAAGCTAAGTACCCCATTGGGGAAATTTTTTTCTTGCCTCAGACTGATGTTAGAAAAAGTTAATAATTGTATTTCTTGTGGGAAGCAAATACCTCATAAGGACTTCCACTATTACTGTATTCCATGCCTAGGCCCTGATCACGATGTCACTAGTTGTTGGTTTTGTGCTAGATTTAACAAATGCACTATAAAACGACGTTTTGATTTTGCTTTGCACTACTTTGGCTGCAGATTCAATTATACTGTGCCGTCGGATCAACCAACGTCCGCAATTATGAAAAAACGCAAAGACAAGGATAAGGACAGACATCCGAGGTCCACAACTGATGACAAAGCCTCTTCTAGGCCAGTTGCCGGTTCGCCGGTTCTCAGTGAGGCGCTTTTGCAGCCCCTGACACCCGCTACCTCAGATCCACAGGCCACCTCCGACTCCCACGTGGAGACAACTAGGCCTCTGGAAACTCAAGTTATTGGGCCTACGGAAACTAACCCTTCAGATGGGTCCGGAGCCGCTGAGCAGGCATTGGCTTCTGAGGGTGTCTTCAGACCTTTACAGCTTACCATTAAAGAAACAGCCAAGACAAAAACACCATTAAAGACAAAGAAGCAAGTACAGCATTCACCTGGACAGTCCTCCATGCCTAAGAAACAGATGCTTAAAATGGCCGAAGACCTCATTACACTAATCAGGGGTTCCCATCCCCCTCCTGAGAAAAGGCCTAGGCAGGATACAGACTATGATTCCTCTGATCAGGTTTCCATTTCCTCTGATTCCTCTTCAGACCAGGTATACTCTCTACCCCCCTATGAGGACTCTGATGCTGAAGACTCTATCCCTTCAGCCTCTCCTCCTGAGGATTATTCTTTTGGGGAAACCTTACATACCATGAGGGAGCATTTCCATTGGGAAAGTCAGGAGTCACAGCAGATCACCTTGTCCGCTCATGATTGGCAGTAGAGTTTTACGGTGTTGAGTTGCCAGTCCGGTGCCCAACCTTCCACAGAAGGCACACACACACATGCATGCACTCACGCCTTGGCCCAATTTTAGCGTGTCCAATCCACGTGCAGCATGTCTTTGGGTATGTGGGAGGAAACCGTTGCACCCGGAGGAAACCCACACGACCACAGGGAGGACATGCAGACTCCGCACAGAAGACATCCCAGCCGAAGATTGAAACAGAGAGCCTCTTGCTGTGAGGTGACAATGCTAACCACTGCACCACTGTGGCCGTCCTGATTTTAAATGCTTTCTGTGACTGTGTAAAGTTAGGCTGAACTGAGAAAAAGAAGAAAAGTAGAGAAGGCAAATCTGCATGAACAAATATAACTATATAAATAGGCCCAATGAGATCCTAATCCACCAATAGCTAGTATCAGAACAATAATGTCATGTAAAGTAAAAACACAAAAATCGACCATACTCCCAGAGATTAAATGAACATGCTTGTACAGAAGTAATAGTATACAAATATCTAAAGTAGCAAGAACTAAAAATGTTTTTCAAGTGTAGGTTAGAGAGCAAATGTTATTAGCCATGGATATGGCATTTTGAGGTGACATAGCAGCTGCCCCTGAAAAGTCAAGAAAGGATATAGGAGGAGATGAGGGTATATGATTAAACAGTGGGGCACAAGGACCAGGCAGAACCAGTAAGTTAGCACTAGGGACGTAGTCAAGGTTTTGATATCGTTTGTCTCTCACCAAGGATGCCAGAACTTATGGGCTAGGAATTGAGTATGTCTGACCACAGAGAGATCAGTGCAAGGACTGGTCTTAAGCAGGAAAATGAAGGAGGTAAGAAAGGCCCTGGGGAAGGGTAACCATGCTGCATGCCATGGTTATGCGAGGATAAATGACTTTATGACTTGGAGGGTGGGGGGAAGTAGATAGGGCAAATGGAGTGGAATAATGACATCAGGAACTTGAGAGCACAGTGACTCTCTCACAGGTCTTTCTTGATTTTGTAGCCAGCACACCAAGGAAGTATGAATCAGAACTTACAAAGCATGTCCAGCAGTGGACAGGGAAAAGAGCACATCCGTGCGTCAGCAACTGGGGAATCGTACAGTAGGAAGCATGTTTTAGCTGAGAATAGACTCCAACTCAGTAAGTGCAGTGGCAGCATTTCTGGAAGAGAGATTCAAGAGGGATGTGGACATTAGAGAAGGGAAGGAATATAATCATAGTAATAATAATAATAAAGGACAATCAGAAAGGTACAAATGAAGGAAAAGGAGAGAAGGTAGTAAAAAAGGGGAACTGGAAGGTAATGCTCTATGTCAGAAGCTTGGAAAAAATTGTGGGAATTGCAGGCGATCCTGGGATGTGAGAATGTCAGCACTGTCAGTATCACAGATACTGTGGCAATAGAAAAAAAGAAAGAAACACAGCAGTTATATGCTGTCATAACCTCAGAAGATGCAGGAAAGTGCAGGAAGAAGGCAGTAGCACTGATTTATTTGAGTGGACTTACTAAGAGAAGTTGAAGAAAGCAGAAGTAATATGGAAGCAGACTAGAATGGGAGTGGTCAGAAATGTAAATACACTGAAAATCAAACAGTGGGCAGGGCAGTGTGTGGAGAAAGGTGGTAGTTGTTTACCATCTGCTATCCTCCAGACATATCAATGGGAGATTCTTTTGATAGGTTTAGCAACAGGAAGGAGCTAAAGGTAGTGATTTCTTGCATACATAAGTCAAAAATAAATGATCCTGGTATGAGTTCTGTATAAGGAAAATGTGTTATTTAGTACAGAAAGGCACAAGGCAAAGTTGTATTCTAAATTTACTGCTCATTGTGATTGTTAATGGGTTAACTAAATTCACAGTGTAGGTATAAGATCTCCATAGGACAACAGTGACCACGTTTCAGTATGTTTCATCTTAGAGCAGTGGAGATCAAGGGACAAGACAGCCATTTCTAACTAATGAAAATGGACAATAAGCAAGGAGCACACATACAGAAGAAACTAAACCAATTAGGAGATGTAAAGAGGACAAATAACCTGGCAGTAAGATTCTGAGGCAGAACAGGTATGTGTACTTGATCAAAGGTTGGTAGCTGAGCTGGTGACCAAACTTGCTGAACTAGAAGATGGCAGTGGTATTCAATAATGAGAATCATGAGGAGGAGGAGGAGGAGAGGAAGATAAGTCAATCTGCATCAATGCAAAGAGAAGCAACTACTCAAACGAGAAAATCCAAGGTCATACTGAGGAGTAAGTTAGATTGAGAGAAAGCAGAGAGTAAAATAATTTTAAGTACATTTCATAGAAAAAGATTGGGAACATGATCCTAAACAAGATAAGCAAGACTGGAATGGAGGTTAAGGAAAACAAGGGCATTGCTGAAGTAATAAAAAAGTTCTGTTTCTCACTATTCACAACATGAAAAGGGGAATGATACCATGCTGGGAGGGAAATATGCTAGAGGCGAGAGGTCAACAAATGAGATACTAGAGCAGGAGTGGATAAAAAAGGAACTAGTCAGTTTGTAAAAGGACAAAGTACAGGTCCAGATGGGACAGCAGTTAGAATACTCAAAAATCTATAAGGTACCCTGGTAGAGTCACTCACAGAAATCTTTAATAGATCTCTGGATGGTGGTGATGAAATATCAGATCAGTGGAAAACAGCTTCATGTGTCCCCTTATTCAAGGATGATAGAGCTAGTTGGGCTAATATGTACCAGTTAACCTTGTATTGTGGTAGTAGTGAAAGTGGTGGAGAAAATCCTGACTGAAAGACTTTAAAAGAACAGCTATCTTAAAGATCAAAGTCACCATGGCTTCACTGCTGAGAAAAGCTACCAGTGAAACATCCTGCAATTCTTTACTATAATCATAACCGAGTGATGGTATGCCAGTGAGAGAGGCCTTTCTGGGTTGCATTAAGATGTCTGAGTCATCAAAAGCTGTCCATTCATTTGCGAAGGATAAGGAGCAGGGCAGAAGCTAGGTGGGGAGGGGCTGTGAGAAATAACTCCGGAGAGTGATGGTCAGTGGTAGCAGTCAGGAGTGATGGAAGTTACTAACAGGGTGCTGCAAAGGTCAGTGCGGCAGCTCTCATTCTCCAAAACCATCTTGATTATATCATAAAGTTGACTGACAGAATGATACCTATAAAAAGAAGACAAACATTAAGGTCATACTCGTGAATAGGGGAAAACCTGAAAAAGGACCCGGAGAATATGTCAAGGTGGGCAGACAGTAGAACAACTGAGGTTTAACATGGATAAGTACAAGGTCCTACATTTTAGACTCAACATATACATTGGGAGATAGTGGCTATAACAAACCTAATACTGGTTATAACATTAACCACTGACCATCAGACACAAGTGCATTCCGTACAAAATGTATCCTGCAGAAGACGGACAGTAACATTCTCACATCCATCCAAATCAATTCCCATAATGAGCAATATTGACTATTACAAAAGATAACTGTCTCATAGCTCTGTCAAGGGCATCCTTGCGAGTCACAAAGAAATTAGAACAGGTCAATTAAGGTTAATTACATGTGAACTGAGGGCTGAGCTGGGAACTTAACCTGCGATTAAAGAGGTAAAATTAAACATTTCAAGGCTTTACTGGAAAAGCTCACCCAGACTCTGCCACAACTTGCTGTGAGGGAAAGGTTAGTTTGTTTTTGCTTTCTTGTATTTTGTATTGCTTCATTGCCTTCTTCTGTTTTGTATATTGTGATTTATTTTCTTTATACTATGTTTTACTTGTATTCTGGTTTTAACTGCATATTTAAACTAGAAAAGAGACCACAGCTCTGTCTCCTGTGAGTCAAACAGAAATTAAGTTTTTCTCCATACTGCCACTGTTGTCTTTTTAAACTCGCCTGTCTTTCTAGTTGCCTGCCCCCTTATTTTAATGTGACCAAATATCTCCTCTACTCTCCTCTTTCATTGGCTATTGTGAATAACCACAAAATTACCATTTTATGAAATTAATCCCCTTCAGCTATTTAAATCTCTTGGCCACCCCACTGTATTCCATAGAACCAGAATACGAAGTGACACCCCCTTCCAATCTATATGTCTTTTTTACAATTAGTAGCTCTCTACTTACATAGCTAAAGCTTAAGTTACCCCCTCTTTCATATCTAACTGCTTAGTGCACATCACAGCTCTTAGGATATCAGGACATTTTTCCATCTTACCTTTAAAATCTGCAACATGTACTCCAAGACCACCAATTACTGGAGAACCCACATTCTGCCTCTCAGTAGTAATTTTAGGATTAATGCTTCTGTTTCATTCCTGATGAGAGAAAGAGCACATGGACATTATTTTCTGGAGACTGCTGATCACTAGAAAGTCTAATAAGTGCTTCATAGGCTCCAGCTTGGAATTTGTGCTTATATTTTGCTCCAGGTGAAAGGAGCAGAGTGCATTGATTCCTGACTGTTTCTGATTGGGCAGTGAGTGTCCGTTTGACATTTCTGATTGGTCTGGTTGCTATTCAAGGCATCTACCAGGAAAAGGCGACAAGTCTACAGACCCTTGCATCATCTGGGACAAAACTGTGGATCACCAACGAGCATGTGGCCTGCTTTTCTTCTTGGGATTGGTGATACTGTTTTGTTTCCTGTGAGAGAAGAAGCAAAGGAGCATTGTATCTCAGCAGCATGACGCTGTGGTGAGACCAGCACTAGTAGTAGCCAGGCAATAGCTGTTCAGGCGACTCCCCTCTTTTCATCACTCTTGACCAGCTACTTCTTTCTTTTCAGTAAATACTGCTTGATTTCCTGCTGTCTAATCTAACTTCAGAATATCTGCCTAAATACTTCATCCATAAATCATCAGAATCTATTTATTAGTTTCCCCTCACATGTTTAGCAGTGTCCTGTATAGACACAGACACCTTAAGGTGACATTTGTCCCATAAAAGCACCCTTGAAATTTCACCAATACCTAATTGCACACAGCACAACTAATTTACAGTGATAAACACCACCCCCAGAGTTGCAAACCAGATACTCATTCCATTGCTTTATATTTTCACTCCAGCTGTCTAATCAATAAAAACGGTCTGTTGCCATAAATATGAACTTTTCCACTATCTCTGTTATCAACTTGGTGAGTATGGGAATCCTGAGGCAGTGTAGAAATTGCCTCATGTTTACTGACAACCGGTTAATTCTCAAACAAACTGATATGGTATGTGAAGAGATATATTTACATAATGTCACTGAAGGAAAAGTTCTCATATAAAAGCACTCCTAATATCAGTAAGGTTGTCAGCAGTAGACACACTGCACCCACCCATCACACACAGTTCAAAGCAGACACACAGACCCAGCTATGCTGAGGCACTTAAATGTAACCTTCCTAAACCTCAAAGATCTCCTAGACAAAGTACACATAGGAAATGCTCTCAGTAGCCCTGAATGCACTGCTTCAAAACAGCACCCACATCAACACATACAGCCATATCTCATTGAGCCTCTACTACTAAGCCCATAAGGCAAGTCACCACACAATCCAACATTCTGGTCATTGTGAGACACACTGGTGTCCCTCTCACCAGGCTCAGTAAGGAAAAAGTCACAGTTGCTTATCACGGGCCAGGATACACCACATTACACACACACTCAGATCATTGGACCACAAGTACCAGTATGACTCGGTCATAGTCCATGTGGGTGTAAATGATCTGAGACGTACCTCTCTAGACTATATGAAGAGAGACATCATGGAGCTTGGAATGCATGTCCCAGCCTGGTATGAGCCTTGCATTGAGCAGTATTTTACCTTCTCCAAGGATGATGCCACAGTACAAACAAAAGATGACTAATAATTGGCTTAGTTTCTGGTGTAATTCTAAGGGGGGTGCAATATTTATCAGCATGACAGGAGATGGTCAACAGACCATGCTGCCAGGGATCATGTGCACCTCTCCCCTCTAGGCTTTTGAATATTAGCTAAAACATCATGCTCCCCCATGGTGACTTTTTAAGCAATGCCAAACTACAAGTACTTCCAACATAGCAAATCAAAACCAAGGAAATGTAAAGGTGTTATTGTTCAATAAAAAGTAGAGTGAGCCAAGAACAGTTTGTAACCAAGAAAGTGTAGCAAGAATGTTCCACCAGGCACAAATAAATCGAAGCTCCGAAGAAAAAATTGCTTTAATAAGCACTTAAAAACACTCCACAAAAGAGACTGGATCAATGAGAAAACAAGCAAAATAACGTATCCACATAGACGTTTTCGTCGACAACTTCATCAGTTATACATCAATTTTAAAACTGAAGTGGTTTTATTTGTTGTTTAGATTCAATCACAAGTCTGTTGTCCAATCAAATAACACTTTGAATTAAAATCATTTAATTAAATAATTAATTCATAAAAACCTTTGTTTAAAAAACACTTGCCAGAATAAATACAATTAAAACCATTTGTACTCAACTTATTGCATATTTAATGTAAGTTATCTAAGGCTTTTAAAAAAACTTTTAATACTTTTGAATGAAACTCTTTAAAAATATTACTGTGTTGTATATCATTAGGGCTAGTAGGTCTGATATTATACCAAGACACCATCTTGTGGTTGTTGAGATAATTGCAGCCATACACTAAAAGTTCTTTAAGATCAAAGTGCAAAACCTGTCTTTTGGGAATATATATGAAATATCATCACAATAAGGATCATAAAAATAGACCAAAGTGAAACTTCATTGAATCAAAGCTTAGCAGCCCTCATCTTTAAAACTGGGGCCAATGATACCATGTCATTGAGCCCAAAGTTGCAGTTCGCATCCAAAAAGAGCTACCAGTACAACTCTTTGTATTCAATAAGTGTCTCCCACATCCCCCCTCTTGGGTTGGTGGGAACAACCTCTAATACAAAAAATGAGTAGCCTGTGGTATTACATTTTGTTGAGTGCTTACTCAATGCATTTTTTTCTTTCATCACCCTGACATCATATAAGTGCTCGTATATTCTCTGTCAGCTTTCTTTCACTCTTTCCAACATAGAAAGAGGGACAAAGGTTTTTATGAATTAATTATTTAATTAAATGATTTTAATTCAAAGTGTTATTTGATTGGACAACAGACTTGTGATTGAATCTAAACAACAAATAAAACCACTTCAGTTTTAAAATTGATGTATAACTGATGAAGTTGTCGACGAAAACGTCTATGTGGATACGTTATTTTGCTTGTTTTCTCATTGATCCAGTCTCTTTTGTGGAGTGTTTTTAAGTGCTTATTAAAGCAATTTTTTCTTCGGAGCTTCGATTTATTTGTGCCTGGTGGAACATTCTTGTTATTGTTCAATGCTAGGACTCCAAACAAAAAAATTCACTCCCTAAAAGCTCTCTTCACCCTAGAGAATGCTGACATCTGTGCGGTCACTCAGAACTTGATTTAAAGCCACTGAGAGCATACCAGCAGTGCCAGGTTGTAATGCCTTCCAGACATTTAAACAAGCTACTACACAGACAAGAACTAAAGCTGGAGGTGTCTTGATTTACATAAAAAATAAATATACCTCAAGGCTAGTCAAACAGGACAATGCACTTGAGCTTCTCTGCATTTAATTCACCATAGACAAAATCCCATACCACTTCCTTGCAAGCTAAAGATCCCCCCTCAATGACCTAGGAAACTCATATCATGTATTTAAACTTATTGGAAACACTCACCATCTATAATACCATATTCATGGATGACTTTAATTATCTCACAATTACCTGAAAATCATATATGACACAAACATAAGGGCACAGAGATACCTGGATTTTATAAACACAAACTCCCTGGACCAGGGTGTCTATAAACCTACCAGAAGTGCAATGATACTTAATTTTCTCTTCATTAATATGGGCGAGTGCTGCACTCCCCCTTGTGTAATGTCCTTTCTGGTAAGGTCAGCCCACAAAATGGTCTCCTTTGAAGTAAAAATAAAACTTAGAACCCCATCTAACATTGAAATATTTAGGAACTATTTTAAGGCTAACTTCCTACTCAAGTGATAACCTGGCAAAATTTCAAGCCCCCATAAGCCCTGAGAATACTGCTGCCTATGCGGAGCTTTTCACAGAAACCCTCTGCAAGCACATTAAAAGCTGCATAAAGGCAGCTGTATCCACCAGGAAGAAGTTCAGTACTAACTCAAAAAACAAGCCACCCTAGTGGAATCACAACATCAATAGGCTGTATAACAGAAGAAAGAAAATCATGGTAAAAATTAGGGGGTGCAGCACCCAGCAGGAAAGAAACACTCATCAAATTAAAACAAACAAATCAGAGGACAAATAAAGTCTACCAAAGCCAAACATTAGGTAAATTCGGCCTCCCAGTCCAAGGACAACCACAAGGCATTCTTTAGCTATTTCTGCAATCTCAAAGGCAGTACACAATAGTGCGTAGAGATCATTATTAATTGAGCCACCTATACTGAACCAGGAGATATAGCAAACCTACTGGCTGAGAAATTCATCTCCAACTTTACCCCTCTCTTCCCCTCAACCTTCCCTCAGGAAATACCATCAAATATAACTCCCCTTGCTATCACTATGGAACAGGTCCTTAATGCTCTCTCTAAGGCCAAGAACAATGCATCAGTGGGCCCAGATAATATTCCAGGATGCCTTTTAAATAGCATGACACATGACCTGTCAGGCCATCTGGAATTACTATTTAACTGTAGCCTCCAAACAGGCTTCATGCCTCACAAATGGAGAAGAGCAACAGTCATCCCCTCTGCATGAAGGTGAGACATCTACAGACCCTGGAAACTACAGACCCATAGGTCTCACTAGTCTTATATGCAAAGCCATTTTCCATACTGTAAGTGATATAAATAAAGTACAATAAAGTTTCGTCAAGGACAGATCATGCCTACTCAAACTGGTGGATTTTTTAGAAGGTCAACAAAGCAATGGATGAGGGCAAAATTGTTCACACTGCCTACCTTGATCTGGCCAAGGCATCTGACACAATATTTCACTCAGGCATTGTTCACAAACTCAAGAGGTTAGGTATAAACCCTTATGTCATTCAGTGGCTAGCCAGCTGGCTTACAGCCAGGACCCAGGAAGTTAGAATTGGGGAGTCCACCTCTACAAAAAGCCAATCAAAAAGTGGAGTTCTTCAGGGATCAGCCTAGGATTGCTCCTTTTTGGCATTTACTTCTCTGAAGTCAAGGCCAATGTCAATTGCCTCTCGCTGACTAAATTTGCAGATGATTGCAGATTAGGAGCTGTCACTGAATGCCCCACTGACACAAATGTTCTCCAGGAAGAGCTGCACAGACAAATAACTGGTGTCCCAGTCATGGACTAAAACTAAATACCAAGAAATGCATCATAGTATACCTAGGGAAGTCATCCACCCCTGGTAACTATCATATTGATAACACACCCTTAAGAGATGATCTAGTAGTCAAGGACTTGGGGACACATAGACTTGAATCTAACCTTTGACAGTCATCTGTCAACAGAAGTGAGAAAATATTCTCCACCACAAAATTGATCCAATTCCATAAAGTGCAAAGGATTTATTCTAAAATACTGCTATTGACATAAAATACAGAATATAATCTCTAGCGCCTCAGCAAACTTGCCTTTAACAGAGTAAGATACATTAGAGATGTGTTTGATTTATTAGAGAAAATAAAACATATGCATTGGGAACATAATATGTATTTTTTGGTTATTGATGTAGTTAGTTTATATACTAACATTAAACATCAAGATGGAATACACGCAATAAAATATTACATGGGAGAGAGTCTAGTAGCAGAATTTATAGTGGATTTGATTAGAATGTGCTTAAAAAATAATATGTTTGAATTTAATGGCAACTTGTATAGACAGCGTCAAGGTACAGCAATGGGGGCAGCGTTTGCCCCTAGTTATGCGAACATCTTCATGGGTTATTGTGAAAATGTGTGTATATATACCAATCAATTCTTTAAGAGATATGTGTGTAAATATTTTCGTTTTATTGATGATCTAATATTTATTTGTAAAGGAGGGCAAGAACAAGTTAAAATGTTTTTAGATCAAATACAAGAAAATAATATGGGAGTTAGATTTGATGGTTTACAAATAGGATGAGAAGTGAATTATTTAGATGTGGTGTTACGAGGACAAGTGGGGAATATATTAATTCTCGTATATACAGAAAAGTTAAAGGTATAGGATCCATTTTACATGAAGAAAGTTTTCACCCTCCACATACTATCAAATCTATACCATATACGGAATTTAATAGAATTAAAAGATTGTGTAATGATCAAGTACAAGTAGAAAGGGAATTAAATCAAAGTTTTGATAAATTCAGTTCAAGGGGGTATAAGGAAGTGGATTTGAGAGCCAGCCTGAATAAGGTTAAGAAAAATATAAGACATGGGAAAGTTAAAGGTACCGTAAAGGAAAGTGAATGTATTTATTTTGTTTCCACTTATTCCGTATTATTGGAAATAATTGTGGAACAAGTAAAACATAGTTGGAATGTGATAAAAAGGGAGGTGGATTTTTTATGCGATAAGAGAATGTGTTTCTCTTATCGAAAAGGAAGAAGTATAAAAGATTTTATAGTCCACAGTAAATTTAACATGCCCAAAGTACAAATGGTGAAACAAGTTGAGAAATTGGGAACTGTAGCCTGTGCTAAATGCAGTATTTTTAAGTATATAGTAAAAGAATTTGATAAAATTAATGGGGTTCCATTTTACACAATTGGAACCTTTAATTGTAAAATGGAGAGAGTTATATATGGTTTGAAATGCCTGTGTAATAAATTTTATGTGGGAGAAACTAAGAGAACATTTGCCTGTAGAATAAAAGAGCATATTAAAGATATAAAAAATAATAAACAAACGAGTCCCATAGCGCTGCATTTTAATAAATATCATAATGGTAATCCAGAGGGATTGAAAGTGACAGTGTTAGATAGTGTAAAAGAAAGAGAATATTTGAATGAACAACACATTAAATACATATTAAGGAAAAAAGAAACTTGTTTGATTTTAAAATTTAATACATTGAGCCCTATAGGGCTAAATCATGAATGTACGTGGAAAGGTTTATTGCAAATAGTTATGTGTTTAATAATGTGTTTATAGTATTTAGTGTTTTTTTATATATAACACAGTTTCTTTAATTATGTAATTGAGTGGGTGTGTTTTATCTTAGTATAAAAGTGTGAGTTTGAATGGTTATAAAATCTTACTCTGTTAAAGGCAAGTTTGCCGAGGCGCTAGAGATTATATTCTGTATTTTATGTCAATAGCAGTATTTTAGAATAAATCCTTTGCACTTTACGGAACTGGATCAATTTTGTGGTGGAGAATATTTGCTTTGTTTTACTAACTGTGGTTATATAAGAAGTGAGAAAATCATTCTGTGCTGTGCAACATATAAACAAAGGTGTGGTATCTAGGTAAAAAGAAGTCATTGTTCCACTGTATTCAGCCTTCATCAGACCTGTCATTGAGTACAATGCCCCCTTTGGTATGTACCTAGCCAGGCATATCCAACAAGTGGAACAACCACAGACATTCCTCACTAAAAGTATACAGGGTGTAAGTGACATATCCTTTGCAGACCACCTCAAGGCCAAATCCCTGTATTCTGTCTCCTACAGGCTGCTGAGGGGAGATCTATGCCTGGCATACAAGGCATTGTCAGACCCCACTCTGATGGACCTCCTGCATATCCACAAAACAAACAGCACCAAAGTTACTCATTCTAAAGACTTAAACATTGCCTGTGATATAAATAGGACCTAAAGGAGAGACAGGTATGTTTCCCAGAGACTACCCCTTTTCTGGAACTGGCTTCCCATCCATGTGAAGCAGAGTTCCTCCCAAACGCAATTCAAGTGTATCTTGGACAATTGGATGGGTAATAGAAATTCATCCTTGGTTTGGCACATGTCTCTAATGGACACAGGCAGCCTGTAAATGGTTCATGTCTCATGCCCCTGCTTACACTTTTCCAGGCTACAAGTACTTGTCAGAGATTTGAGATCATACCTCTCAATTGTCCAGATTTTCTCAGCATGCCCAGATTTTTGGTCTATTCCTCATAAAATTTGTGGTTTTGTGGCAAAGCACTGAGGATTGAAATGATTAAATTTGTGTCTTTCGGCTTTTAGGGGTCACCACAGCGGAACTCCGGTCTGCTAATGATTGGCATTAGAGTTTTACGTGCTGGCTTGCCGGGCCTAATGCACAACCTTCAACGAAGATTCAATAATGTCATATATTTGAGTTTCCAACTTTGTTTCTTTCAGAAAATGCATGCTAAGACATTCTATTATTCCAGTAACTTTCTAACTCTATAAGAGAAATATTTAAAATCTGTCCTTATTTTTGGGCCTTTGTCCACCCATTATCATAGGATCAAAGGAAGTTACTAGGCTAATGTTCCTAGGGCATTTACAAGCCTAGCCAAGATACCCTTGTTTCCACAATCAGCACCTATTGGCCCTGTACAAGAGGGGCACAGGTGGAACCTCCTGGGTGAATATACGGTTACCCATTCAATTGTCCAGGTTGTGTTTGAAGAGGGCCAATGAGGTCCTCTGTTTGACATGAAGTGGGAGTCTGTTCCAAAGGTGTGGTAACCTCTGGG